>NW_004797504.1:130013-142722 GCF_000002075.1 Aplysia californica
GTGTGTGTGTGTGTGTGTGTGTGTGTTACTACTGGGGCGTCTCATCCCTCTCACTCCAGGTATGTCCTGACTGGTGGAAACTTGTCTCCAAAATGATCATAAATGCGTCGTTGATGGCGTTGATGGTGTAAAAATATTTGCATTTAACAAAACAAACAAAATCAAGAATCATGTTTGAAGTTATGTCAGTGTGACACAATACAGTGCATATGAAATCAACAAGAAACAAATATAATATGTGTCTATTGAGTCATGGTCTAGTGCCAAATATATCTACAAATGCCTACCCTAACAAGATGCGTTGATACTCTACTCCATAATCTCTCTCTCTGTCTCTGTCTCTCTGTCTCTGTCTCTCTCTCTCTTTCTCTCTCTCTCTCTCTCTCTCTCTCTCTCTCTCTCTGTCTATCTTTCTATATATCTATCTATTTATATATCTACCCATCTTTATTTCTATCTATCTATCTAGCTAGCTACCTATCTACAGAGGCAGAAAAAGTCATCAAACTGAAGAAGATAATATTATTATTATTTTCTATTGCAAGAAATTGACCTGAAAATTTTCAATTTTTTCACCATACGAAATGATCATGTCATCAAACGAGGGAGATATGATAAGAATCAGTGAAAAAGAAAGCAAGATATCCATCAGCTATTAATTAGTCTTGTTTGATGCCTGGAACATAATGTTCCCTGTATGTCGCAACTCCACATGATCTGGCATCGTAGACATGACCCCAACCAGGAAGTGTTCAGCAGAAAAAAAAGAAAACAAATGTTTTGCAGATATTAATTTAGTTGTTGCAAACGGATTTTTAGATGAAGAACAAAACAAAACAACAAACAAACAAAAAACAAACAACGAGTTCTTATACTGGCTATGTCTTTTACAGATATGTTTTCATTTTGAGACTTTTTCACGCTCTTATCAACACACTTTAGATCATTGAGGAGGCATGCATTGATCCTGCCTGGTAGAGGCAATCCAGGCTAAGGGAAATACGACATGTCAGTAGAAACTCTAAGGTCCTTGATAAAAAGTACCGTGCCAACACCTGAATTTATCTCGGGTTCCCTGCGCGTGACAGCAAATCTCATACTGACTACAGCACAGACGCCTATTTTCTTATATAACAAAATGTCTCCAAAATTTCAACAGACCCGATAGGAGCATGAATGAGATGATAGAGCTGAAAATCAGGTTGATAACAGCATCGATAGCAATGTAATCGATGAGTGAGTTATTATGTCCCTGACAAAGTCCTAGAGGCAAAATGCCAGACAAATTCGTAGATATTGAATGTCTACTAAACCTTGATATTCAAATCGGTATGTTTTTGTTACTGCAAAAGGCTTTGGCAACGACAACGACGACGACGAAGAAGGAGAAGAAGAAGAAAATGATGATGATGATGATGATGATGATGATGATGATGATGATGATGATGATGATGATGATGATGATGATATGATGCTGATGATGATGATGACTGCAGAGCAGAAGAAAGTTGAAAAGGAGACAAATGTGGCGGGTTTAACCGGGGGTGGGGGATGGGGGGCAATTGAGAAGATTTACCTCATGAGGACTAAACACGCTTTACCTTTCATTGGATGGCATACGCCTATGTACCTCTCCAAGGTGAAGGTTACTGTAAGGGTCACCGAGACGTTGCTGGACATATCAGCAAACACGTGACACCAAGGTGACCAATGGACGTACGAGTAGGACCGCCTGAAAGCGTCGTAGTGCGTGAGGCTGAGAGAGCAACTGAAGACGAGATAAAGAAGGTCAAAGATCGCCAGCGCCGTGAGGTAAGAATTAGTTGAAGACTTCATACACTTTCGTGTCAGCACGACAATGCTCAGGGAATTCCCGACCACTCCTACAAACACCACCAAAGGCACACAGAATTTCTGAACAATGATCCTCGTGAGGATCAAAGCGTCCTGATTGGACGCTTCAGGCACACGGTTCTCCTCTGAGGGCAGAGGGATGCTCCCATTTGTTACATTCGATATCAGCAATGACGTCATCTTTATTGTTGAGTACGGGGGGGAATTTCTATGCAGTTGTAAAATCGTCGCTGGGAATCAAAGTTTCCAATTCTGTTTGACTGACGAATATCCACGAATGTATTTCCAATTTCACGTGAATTGATCGCGAAGAAAAGAAGACAGCAAAAAAATAAAAGAACCTCCTTTGAAATCGAATACTAAAGCAAGAAGCTCTCACAGAGAAAGCTGCATCGATTATTTAACACATCTTTGGAATCTGCATAGACACAAACCGTTAAAGGTTTGGCTACTTCCTATATAAGTGAATGGCTCAAGCAGTAAAGTTTATTTCACTGTCGTCCCAAAAGGTTTTACATTTTGTTTACTCTATCGATCGAAGAAAAAAACCCAGCTGTCGTCTATTCATCGCAAGAAACAGCAGCAACAAATACTTCTCTGACTTTTCCCCTTCAAAGAGAGAAAAAAAAACAACCTCAACTTAATTGGTATCTGTGTCTTGAGACTAGTTAATCCCAACTAAAACGAGGTGAGTAGGCCATAGGAGTTCGCCAAAACTGTGACTCCAGACACACGGATTGCTTGTAATGATGAGAATGCAAAAGATCTGGCTCGGAGATGGAGAACGTTGATAACGGCCTTTTGTTCGTGTGGCTTGTTGCGTGAACGTATCACAAAGGCGAGGTGCGATAAAATGAAGAGTGCCCCTGTCTTCTGCAGTTTTCTCTTGTCACTCAACTTTGTCTGAGTGATTTCTATCGTTCCCCTCACGGCTTTGGGTCGATTCGACGGTCATCCGGTGCACCAAACGTAGAGTCTCCGTCTCTTCAAAAAAACTGCTCCTGAAATGTAAAATTCAATGACTGGATGAGAAAACGCAACATTTCAAGAGTTCTTAACAAATTGTTAAAGGAATGAATCTTTTAAAATGTGTTCAAAGACACACACACACACACACACACACACACACACACTAACACACACAAACACACACACACTAACACACACAAACACACACACACACACACACACACACACACACACACACACACACACACACATACACATTCACACCCAGACACAAAGCTAAAACAGAACACACAACAAATGAAAACCTACATCTAAAAAAAAGGAAAGGAAAACGGATTTGAACTGAGTCCCACTCATACCAGTGGCGGTCACAACAGGATTACAGCTGCAGCCGACACACAATAAATCCTCGAGTCTGGTTTCTTATAAGGATTAGAAAACACGTTCTTTTATAAAATTACGCATTCTGACAGACATGCTCGGATAACGGTGGTCCAACTATAGGCACAATCCTTAAACAGGAAGAGAAAGAAAAAGCACGCCAACAAAGAAAAGAAGCAGAACAGCAGCCAACACCGATGTTGCATTGCACGTAAGTGACTCACAGTTGATCTAACTTCATTCTGGTTTTTGGTTTCGTGTGTTAAGCCGTGAGGGTGGGTGGTTGGTGGGTGCTCTGGTGTGGTTTGCCTCTTCTGTCCTATCAAACATCTATTGTCTTTATCTCACCTTCTTCTTCTTTGTGTTTGTTACTCTCTTGTAACCATTAATCTCCTGCACTTAAATGATATTATTGTGTTGCAAGTGCCGTAAAACACTTTAAAAAACTAAACCGAGTGGGTGGTTGGCGGGTGCTCTGGTGTGGGTTGCTTCTTCAGTCCTATTAACCATCTATTGTCTTTATCTCCCCTTCTTTATTTTTGTGTTTGTTACTCTCTTGTAACACCTTTAATCTTCAGCATTTATATGAACTTATTTTGTTGCAAGTGCCGTAAAACACTTCTAAAAAACTAAACCGTGTGTACAGAAAAGGGAGAGGAGGGGAGCGGAGAGGGTTGACCCATTTTAGGTGTTGATGCAAATCCAGCCTTTGGTCAAGTACATGGTGACACTGTCTCCATGTGGGCTGGCGAGACGTGTTGAGATAATAAATGATTGAATGAAAAGTAGGCACAAGGTGTTAGGTCGTTTCCCAAAGGTGACAACAGAACTCGATTACGAAATGTCGTTAAACGCCCAGAGCATGCAGTAAACGCTGTAGAGCAGAGATATGTGTTATATAAAAGCAGGCACTATTGTTACCCATGCATCTCAAATATGTCTTGTCAACCTCCATCAGACTAAGACACAGGTACACACTCCCTTTCCACACAAATTGTCAGATCACGCAGGGGCAGATTTGTACCTCTAAAGACAAGGAAAGAAAGATATAAAAGAATTTTTTTTCCGTCTAGCATAATAAGGCTATTGTCAGATTAAGCACAGATGTGTATTGCTCTTTAAAGTATGTATCTATATAACTCCAAATGTCTTGTAATTACATGCGGTTGAATGAAGCATCTGATGTGATATGTACATTTTGTCAGCTTTAGTTCTTTTCATATTGAATTCTAACGAGAGTAATATATCAAAATGTAAATCTTTATGTATTTTTACTGTCCTGTAGAGCCAAGAAATATTTCTCTCGGGGATAATCAAGTATTATCTCATCTTATCTTATCTGAAAAGAGAAATACAAGAAAAAAAATTCTAACTGAATAAGTAAGACGTAATGACTGATCAATTGGTATAGGGTATCTTTTTAATACTTCTTAAAGTGATATACAGAGGTAAACAATCAGGTGGTTTGAACACATGACACGCGGGGCACCTCACCTGCCTGCTAGTAAAGTAAACTACAAACATTATCAGGGTACAAGGCAAGAGGAAAACCAAGGTAGACCTGAATCGAAAGTGTGAAGGATACCTTGAAAACGTACAACATTCCACCCAGCCTGGCCATCCAACTTGCTGGAGACAGAAAACTCTTTCTCTCCTCGACGCTTTAGAGGTACAAGAGGAAGGATACAGTAACGTAAGTACGATAAGTTAAAGCGATAACACTGAATACTCATACAATGAATACTCATTTGTTACAGTGTATGTGGGAGCTCTCGTGGCCAAGAGGTTTAGGTGTACGCCTCTCATTCAAT
This sequence comes from Aplysia californica, assembly GCF_000002075.1. Taxonomy (NCBI): domain Eukaryota; kingdom Metazoa; phylum Mollusca; class Gastropoda; order Aplysiida; family Aplysiidae; genus Aplysia; species Aplysia californica. The sequence continues at coordinate 135,029 of NW_004797504.1, forward strand.
AGGTCACGGGTTTGAATGTGGATAGCGACGGAAAATGTTCTTTTCTAAAATTTTCTCCTTTCAAATCATTTCCTGCTCTTGGAGAATACTCTGTCGTCTGCTTTCTCCTCCACTTTTTGCCCCCACCCCCTCTTGAGGGTTCCTGACTTTTTCTGCAGCCTTTTTACTGCTACTCCTTGGCTCCTTCATGCTGCTATCTCTCAGCCATACTCCATATCTTATGGTAAAAAAGATCTACACCTAGCCTTCTCGGACAAGGGCGAAAAATCTCGGAGGTCCCGTGTGCAAGTCGCGCACGCTAAAAATCCCTTGGTGGTCCAAAATCGATTGAAGTAGGCTTTAGGCGCCACCCGGGCAAAATTCAAAATGTATACTGTGTCCCGCTCGCTCATATGACCTTGTGCAGTTCCGAGTGCCGTAAAACTCTTACAAAAAAACCCAACAACCAACAAACAAAACAACAGCCACAACATCAACAACAAAACAGTGTATGTAAATTTGATTCCCCTTACAACTCTAACCGGGACATCACGTTGGTCCCCGGGTCGTGTTGTAGCCGAGGCCCACACTGTATTTCCTTGTCACTGCTTGCTAACTTCTTTACTTTTGCTTTTCTTTCTCTGCTGCTGTTATGAGTCGAGGGGGATGCATTTTTCTATGGTAGGCCAGATCTGGAGCTCTTTCAATTGGGATGTTATAAACTTGCTAACACATAACATAAATTTTGGGGCATGATCTAATCTATGCGCCTTACAACCATTATTACCGCTGCGGATACACCAACACACAGAAACATTCTCGCCTCCCCGGGAAACAGTAAGTGCCAGCTTCCGAATAAGAGCTCCAACACTTGCAGACTTACAGGATCTGCGGTCTGGTATCTATTCCCACGTTGGTGAAGAGAGGAAAATTCGAGTATAATGTTTTTCCCTAAGAATTACCATTGGGACCTTGATCTTTGACGAGGTTTGAACATGTGCCCTTTTGATCGAAAGCCTTACCACTAGACCACCGACACCACTTCATTCCCATCCCTCGTTTTCATGAGCACTTATAATGCAAAATCAATTTTTCTTCGAGGCAGATTTTACATGATAAATTATGGCCATCGGCGTGTGTCCTTGGGCAAATCTCCATACCCTAACGCCAAAAGAATTTATTTGGAGATTCCAGTGGAAAAACCAGATGAGTCACATAAAAGAATAACAAAAAATGTATCCCCCTTCCCCCCAAAAAATAAACCAAAAATTTTTTTTAAAAATATATATTTGTTTAATTTTCCCTTGCAGTATTCTTTAAAAAATCGAAAGTCCTCCTCAAATGATCGCAAAGTCAGCCTAGCAAAGCTTGTGCTGTGTAAAGTTAAAGAAATACTATACTATCTTTGAGATAAAGACTTTCAAATTTTGAATTGTCGTTTTCTCCACTTAAAAAAAAACCCCGTTACTGTAACTTATCTGGCATTTCCACGTCGTCACATATTTTCAGTTATAATCTGAGTGACATCCAGTTGTTTTGTCGTTCCCAGAAGGGTCTCAATGTTCTTTGTCAAATGGATTGAGGATGTTTTTCTGTGCTTTTTTAAAATCTGAACCACCAGAATCAATATAAGGGGTTGAATAGAAAAATAGACTAAGTTGCATTAACCTTACCAATTAATCTCTTTTTCACTTTTAATTGTAGGTATGGCTTTTTTCTTAAAACTTGATTTGCTTTTTAAAAATAAAACAGTTTGAGAATGATCTTGGATGTTTATTTAACTTGATTAATTTCATAGGTATATATTCTGAAAGCACTGTTGTAAGGGTTTAGTACCCTGATTTTTTACCCTTAAAATTGACGTATGCGCATTTTTGTTCGGGTCACTTCTTAGAGATCTTTATCGCAACCGGAGGGTATCCATAACAGTCAAATCTGTTCTTGCCACCACCGGTCCAACATAATACTCACTTATACAATCTCGGAGGGCCCGTGTGCAAGTTGCGCACGTTAAATATCCCTTGGTGGTCTAAAATCGATAAGAGTAGGCTTCGGCCGCCACCCGGGCAAAATTCAAAATGTCCTACCAACTGAAAATATTAGGAGTGTCCCGCGCGCTCATATTATTATGACCTAATGCAGTTGCGAGCGCCGTAAAACACTTTACAAAAACCAAAAAAACACAATAAACTTCTACAAACGATCGGATTTCACTTTCTATTACCTCCATTTAGGCTGGGATTTTTTTCTCGAAATAATAACATTATAACGACGTTTACATGTCTAAGATTCGTCACTGTGAAGGTTTAAAGACTCTATCAACTCTAAGGTTGTTTAAGAGGCGGAGCATTCGAATGTAACATTCACCACCCCCCTTCCCCCCACTCCCTCCCCCCACTCCCTCCCCCCCAATGACTCTTACATGTGTGGGGGCAGAGGCTAAATTGACAACGCAACCCTATCCGTATGCCCTGGGGTCAATTAGTACACCCTGGTTTGTATTCTTCACATTTTAGAATACTTCTAGAGCGAAGATCTCTTTGAAACTTTTAGTATTTCTTTTAAAAAATCATTTTGACAGACTGCTATGCAAAGTGTACGGACCGGACTAACGAATAAATTTCCTCTTTGGAAAGTGAGGGCATAGAGTTCCCCACGTCGTATGGATACGATAGTAAAACACGACATACTGATAGGGTTATGTTGTTTCGTTAGGCAGAAATTAGGGTACATTGACGAGCCCTTGATTCCGCAGAGTCGAGACGTAAATTAATATAATATATAGTAAGATTAAATTAAATGCATTCACATAAGCTAGAATCCCTATCACACATCACAGATCGACCTCGACAGACGCGATAAAACCACTTAACCGCATAAAAGTGAACAATCGAAACTGTGTCATAGGGGCACAATCAATATACAACTTAAAAAATATAATATCATATCATAATCACTGTATATACTCTACCCAGGGGTGCGGAAAAAAAAATCATCACATCAGTCACAAAAGAGAAGAACGATCTCCTCTCAGATACTCATTCCGGTATTTTCTAGTCAATAATATTATAATACGTACTATGCAGGTATTGCTAGACCTTATGTAACACAATGCTCGAGTCAGCTGTTGAATTACAATCCCCAAGTAACAGCTGCTCGTATTATTATTATGGGGGGAAAAGATCCATTGATTCAAAAATATTCAAAAAATCCCCGTTCATATAAAATTGTTGAATTTTTTGTAGAGATGTGGTTGGGGGAAGGAAAAGTAATAGGGAAAGCGAGAGTGAGTGAGTGAGTGAGTGAGTGAGAGAGAGAGAGAGAGAGAGAGAGAGAGAGAGAGAGAGAGAGAGAGAGAGAGAGAGAGAGAGGGGGGGGGCGGGCGGGGGAGAGCGAGTGAGAGAGAGACTAATCCGTCAAAGCCAACAAAAGTAGGTTCTGCTAGAATCAATGCCTTGTATCATATACAAATGGAGTTAACTACGAATCTAGAGTGATTAATAAAAGACTCGAAAACTGAAAAATCTACAGAAGTCTGAGAACACTGAAACCGTAACCGTAACCCGATCTCGTAAGCCTATTAAGTACATAACCCGACTCCTAAAATGAAGGTTCATTCTGACCTTGACATCATAAAAATAAACAAGTTGACTTGAAAGGCATCAAGAACAACTGGTAAAGACCTAAGTAAATCTGGTTATCTGCACACAAAAAAACGTTCTAAAAAAACCGGAAATAATGCTTAGTGACCATAGCCACCCACTGACATCGGAATTTCAATTATCGACCCGCAGTGAACGATACATTTCCCAAAAAACCCAAGAACAGACAGATATAGAAACAATTATTTGTACCAACTGCGATTAGGTTACTTAGCACACAAGTGCTACAAATTAAACAGAGAGAGAGAGAGAGAGAGAGAGAGAGAGAGAGAGAGAGTGTTTTACGGAGCGGGTCGTTCCAGCACGTGAGACGTGTGTTTACTAATGTACTGTCTTGTTGTGCGCATGCGTGAGTGCACGTAATCTTTGTAACGTCTATTGCCATTGTTATCGACCAAGACAAATTTCTCCCTGCGAGAAGAATAAAGATTGTCATTGTCATTGTCATTGTAACTTTGTAACAAAAAACAAAACAAAACAAAAACACCACAGAAAAGTGAAGCAACGTTGGGGTCTGTCGTATTCAACATCCCCCCCCCCCAAACCCCCCCCCCCCAAAAAAAAAAACCCACACGAAAAGAACAAAGATGTGATGGCTAAAGTCAAGTAGAAAAAGAGGATATAATATTAATAATTATGAAATTTGTCATCTTTCTGTTGCCATCATCCCTTTGACTTTCCTCTGGTTCTCCTAAGTATTGCTTGCGTCGTTCATAGCAATGTGAAGATCTCAGTTCGTATTTAATGTTGGCTTTTAGTATAGTGAATGCGTGAAACCCAAAATGAACAGCAGTGAAAGCAACTGCCTGAAATAGACCCGCGCCAAGCTCCTGTTGTTCCACACGCAAGCCCACATAGGGCATGTTTACAAGTTTAAAACAAAATCGATGGTCGTTCTTTCTTTACAAAGGCTTATTATACATTTTTATACTTCTATCAGGAACACAATTTGACTTTCAAGCTTTATCTCGCTTCCAACTTTTGCCAAGAGTTTCTTTTTACGTCTATGTGCCTACTTTTGGAAATTGAGCAGGCTCCCTGGAGAACTTGTCGATTTCTGTGTACATGACCTTAGTAAGTATTCCCACATTTTACTGTCAAAGCAAAAGTCAACTCAGAGGAATCAAAGAATGAAAAAGAACAGCCGCCAACAAAAAGTAGATGCCTGTTTCTTACGTGCCTATTGACAGCGGGTGACATCAGATTTTTTTTCTGAGACAGGAGTATTCTAAGGGATTGTGCCAATTCGCACACAACGGTACACTACTGGCAAGAATTTGTGTAGTATTCAAGGCCATTCAGCCAATTCTTTTTCGGAACGGAAGCCAATTTGGTATTGCCCTGAGGGACCTCGGGAAACCATACTACATGTTTGCATCGTGGGTCAAAATCCTAATAAGCTATTACACAGTATAAATAGCTAAGTAGCGCACAGGAGAAATTACTCATGGTGGGCTATCAAGAGAAACAGGTCATAAAACGTAATGAAGCGCGCGGATGAGGCATTGATTTTGATGTGTGTGGGAGGGACTGAGTGAATGAGGAAAATGGTTTTTACCTGGTCGATGTATGATAGGAACAGTACAACGGCGCTTTAACGAAAAGGTGTTGTAGTACACGTAGATATTCTTATATTAATATATCGGTATCACGTGATTGATTTGTTATAAACATTACATTACGCTCCCTTCGCTACACTGCAAATAGTATGGTTGGCAGGTTTGTGTTTCCGTGCCTACTTGGGTCACTCGTGTTGAGTGGAAAAAAGCATCCTAGAAGGAAAATGGAGTTGCTTGACAAAATTATTATATCATTTTTCCATGTCTGGAGTGCAACTGGAGTCTTTATAAGTTATACCCAAAGAAATACGTATAACCAATTTCCCACTGTTTCGTCATATTATTGGCCACTGAGCACTATAAGTTGATGGTTTCAATGGAAGACTTTGACTTATTCAAACTGAGCAATTTATGTCCGCCAAGTCATGAGGAGGGGGGGGGGGGGTGTTGCTACAGAATAAGTCTACCTCAGCTAATACCACTCCTAAGGAGCATATATTTGGTGTGGACGATTATATGGCAATGGAGATTTGTCACCAATTGTCCACAACAATTTTACTGATTAGGTTGCCATGGAAGCGGGGGCCATATTGGATTTTAGAGACATAATGTGGTACCATTTTATCACCCTACTTAAGAACAGATTAGGTTCATACTTAGCATGTACACTTATAAGGCAAAGATCAAATAGTCTACCGGAGATATTTTTTATTTCTACTTTAGTTTTTTTTATGGCACTTTCAAATCCGGCTCTAAGCGAAAGAGCGACAAAACTGAAAAAAACCTAGGTTTTCAAGCTCACAGATTAAGAACCGAAGCATTTATCAACAATTCCTCTCAAAAACCTATATTTGTATGGTTTTAACATTCTGTGAAAGTCCCATTGAAATTGAGTCCGAAATAGAGAAGTAAAATAGTACCAACTGTGAAAAAAAGTGGTGTGCTTTTTTCTTACAAACTTGGTAAATGTTTTCTCAAACAGACTCAACACTAATGTCTAAAATCTCCCCAAACACCACTTTAGGGTGCAGGGAGGCTTGTGTACCTTTCTAGATATTGTTCAAGACATGTCCAGGAATTTTAAAGTGTAATTATCTTATTTTGAGTAATTTGTTCCCAGATAGGCATTTTTAGCTGCCCCCCCCCTGCCCCCCAATAATGGAAACATTAAGTGCATGCACCTATGGCAAAGGTAGGTGGTAAACTTGAAATCGTGTATTCTGTATTTTCAAGACAAGAACGTTTAAGGAAAAAAGTGGCGAAAACGAAACGTGTGTATCATAACCTATCTGTTAGGGAAAACGATGATAAAATATGCCAACTGTTTCTCTGATAACGGCTTTTTAAAAAAGAAACAAAAGCAGAAGCACAAAGATAACCAAATGATGAGTTGGTTTGAACGTGAGGACTTGTAAAATTTGAATCCCAAATATTTGTCTAGACAGATAGTAAAATTCGCGTTGACGAAGCAAATTTGAGAGTGGTTTGAAATAATTTTGATCTCGCAGAACTTCCCAAGAGCATACGCTTAGAAGAGTGTGAGGTCGTTGACACCTAAAACTAAAAAAAAAACTCTCAACGTATAAAAAGAATAGTTTGAATGTTGCAATCACACTGATGTTTTACGAAGTCGGGGCTGTAAAAAAAAGATGATAGTATCATTTTCAATAATTATTTTGTCTGAAAGTTTAACCTGTGCTGAAAAAAGAGGGAAACTACTCTCAAAATGCTAACTTATGTTACTCTAACTTAAGAACTTTGACTTTTACATGTGAGAGATCTCATCAAGACGGAAAGTACTGACGTAACGTAATTCGCATGCTTACCAGCAGATGGGCCAACAATATGTCTATGTGACTACAGCCCAAAGAAATAAACTTACATTTGTTCAGTTTTCCAGTAAAATAATAGATAGCTCGAATAGGATAACGGAGACGGGAAATCCAAGTAGATGACGGGTCATCATTATGTTGTGGCCACCGCTCAAAAAGATAAGTGTTGCTTTGTTCAGTTTTAGAGTAACACGTTCTGGAAGATAGCTCAAAAAGAAAAACGGAAAGGCGAAATCCTCGTTCCTTCTACATGACCTCTAGAATTGGGGTCTCAAACTCAAGACCCAGAGGCCAATTATTGAAGCCCGCAGGACGATTATGTTGCGTGCCCTGCATGACTCGGTTGTTTATTTGGAAAACTTTAATGCGTATACTCAAAACGTTCATTTCGAAATACGTGATGTGACCCAGGCTCACTCGTACTATTTCCAGCTGCCCCTAGGTATGAGATTTGTGCCAAAAGACAGTGCTTTGAAATTAATGATGCACATCATGTTTTTCGATCTCGTAAATGTGTGGATTTGAAAATTGCAGCTTCTCGTTGGCACAAGTGTCACAGAGATAGGGAGAGAAAGAATTGGAGAGAAGAGAGAGTGGGAGAGAGAGAAAGAAAGAGAGAGACAGCGTGTGTGTGTGTGTGTGTGTGTGTGTGTGTGTGTGTG
>NW_004797504.1:143356-147032 GCF_000002075.1 Aplysia californica
TGGCAAACCTTGGCATAGGCTGGGTAGTCGGTTCTTGTTATAGTATACCATCTATGTAGTATACACAGCAATAAAACAAAACGCTACGGCATCTAAATAGAGATATTTTATGTTTGTCACGCATCAGGAATGATTGATTTTTAACATATCTGTCAGTTCAGAAGAGAGAAGTCTGTGGACGGTCTCGTTAACTCAAAACAAAACAAAACAAAACAAAACTATAACACAAGATTTAAAAACTCTGGGAATAAATCAAAAGTTTATCCAAGCGTGAGACTAAAACGAGTTAATTAAATACAACACGGTTTCCTATTTTTTTCACCAACATTTTTGGAAGCAGTCCCACATCGCTAAACCGTTTCCACTTCCGGCTTCCTCTAGCTTTCGAGAAATTCTCGTGTAGTGCTCAAGTGCCAGCCCACAGTGCGAAACCACAAGGCGAAACCGTCAATAATGTGAGCAAGAAAGTTCTCAGGCCTTGCCAGTTAATAGCGTATAATTGTGTCACGACGTGGTGGAATCAGGCGCTCGTCCATTTTTGGGGCATGTGGAGTTATTTGTATTATCATAAAGTGTATTCATTTATTTATTTTCTTTGTGTTCTATGGGAAAAAAGTACCCATTTGTCTTGAATAGAAGTTGAGATATTTGCAATTGAAGGAGGTAGAGGTAACCTGGTTTCAGAGGTAAAATTAGCGAGAAATAAATGGTGCTAAAGTTTGGTGGTAACTTCAATAGCTTGAGAGTCCCTGAAAACTCAAAATGTCCATAATTTTGTGCCATTAATCGACGTTTTCCCGTAAAATATACACAGAAATGTGTTTTTACACGTACACAATAGATGTCGAGCGAAAAAACACAAATTCAAAATAAATTGCAAAACTTTAAGGAAAATGCCTGTTCCATTGCTTTTATTAATTTTCCGAGCACTTGATTTCACTGCCTTGCCTCGTATTTCGTGATATCGTGTGTTGAGTTAGAAGGTATGTCGGGGAAGAGCCTTTTTCCTCCCTTGATTCTTTCTAGGTATATAAATTTAAAACGTGCTTTTGTTTCACGTGTAAAGTTCTTCACACACACACACACACACACACACACACACACACACACACACACACACACAGACAAACACACTCACACGTAAACGTTCATCCCCCACCCCTCTCAACACGAACACTAAGTAACAAACGCACGAACTCAAACACACAATTAAACAGAGAGAGACAAAGATAGATAGATAGATAGATGAATAGAGAGAGAGAACCCCCTGGGGCAGTGCCACAGACTGTAGTGTCTCTAGGCCATTCACAAAGGGGGGACATTTCTCGTTCAAGTGCAGTAGAAAATGGGCTGATTCATGTCAGGCTCATAACTGTGCCTGATCTACAACAGGGAACTGCTGCTTTTTCTTTCCTAATCCTTACTATTGTCATTTTCCTCTACTCTTTTTGTATGTTTACCACTCTCTTGTGACCATTTCCGGGGTGCCTTGACAGTTGAAGCAGACCTTGTGCTGTTTGTTGAAGCTAGAGAGGTGGGCAGAGCGGGTCTGATTCCCTGTAAAGACTTCTCTGTTGACACCCACCCCTTGGCGCTCATATTACCTTATGCAGTTTCGAGTGCCGTAAAACCCTCTACTATGATATAAAATAGAGAGAGAGAGAGAGAGAGAGAGAGAGAGAGAGAGAGAGAGAGAGAGAGAGGGAGAGAGAGAGAGAGAGAGAGAGAGAGAGAGAGAGAGAGAGAGAGAGAAATATACACCTACTAGAGCTTCCACACAGCACACACGCATACACACACATTCACACACACACACACACACACACACACACACACACACACACACACACACACACTCACACCACACACAGACAAACACACTCACACAGTAAATCTCCCATTGTTCAAACAACCATTTCCCAGTCTCCCATTGCGTTTACCTTTTTCAACACAAACATGCACTAAATAATATTGACACTGCCCAAGAGGACTGTCTGTCGTCTGTCTAAGCTGAATACTTTTGTCGTGGCATTATGTAGTTGTCTAAAATTCAGCGCAAGCATTTGGGAGGGGGGGGGCAAAGAATCTGAGTGTCTAAAATGAAATATCGTGTAACCCTCGTGCCTGTACTTTGTCCGGTAACGGGACCTGACGAAGTCGTTATTATGAATAAATGCAAATTCAGGTCAAGACAGCCGCGGATGAACTAGTCCATTTTTACAAATACCTCTTATGTGGAACAGGGACAGTGCCAGCAAAGACTAGTTCATGTAGTCGTTCTGGTGTCTCGTCTTTATGTATTATTCAAAGAACAGAAAAAGGAATTGGCTCGTTTTCTTCTCCCAGAGGTCAGATTCTGAACACGGCTGCACATGACACTAATCTTACAATAATAATTTATCAGAAGTCGGGTAAATTAAAAATTTATACTTTGAAAAGGTCTCAACTTACCATCTGTTAATCTGCACGTTAAGACCCTCTCAAAGACAACGAATACGTGCGCATTTCCATTTCCAAACTACACTTTCAACGACGAACATTATCACCCTAGAGGAAAGGTGAGATTGGTAGGGGTGGTGAGTGAGTAGGGAAGGAAACCCTTTTCCGGGGGGGGGGGGGGGGGGTTGACTTTAGCACGAAAAATGGGTGCTTAGCTGGAAAGTAAGGCAAAATGTCACACGATTATAAGCTCTTGGTTTCTTGTGCAAACACCGCCATATTGTTTAATTGTATTAGGAACTATCATGATATGATACGGTATTATTACTCCATTGATTATCTTTTGTTTATGGTTGTTTTCTTTAGTATAAAAGGGGTTGACAACAATGTTAGGAACTGTGAGGGATTTCTCTTTTTTGTCTGAGGTAACATATTTGTTTTTCTTTTCTGGTTTTGCATTTCTCACATTCCAATAAAACTTTGGATGTTTAGAGAAAAATATTGTTTTGCCTGGACCCAACCTTACTGCCCAAAGTGGCTCCTCTAAATTAGAGCCGCAGGTAAAATCCGAAAGTAACGAAACGTTGAGCGTTAAAAGCAAATGAAAAACAAAATTAGTAGTGAGCTGTTGGAGGGTGTTGTGGTGTGATTTACGCCTCCTTTCTTTTTAAACATCTGTCGTCCTTATCTTTTCTACTTTGCTTGTTGCTCTCTTGTAGCACTTCTAATCTCCGGCGCTTACATGACTATATTTTATTGCAAGTGTCGTAAACGTCTTACTGAAACTAAAACACGATATTGTCTTCCCACACGTCCTTACCGTTTGGGTTCGCAATGTCACTAGATGGGTGTATATGGTGCTCCGGTTGGGCACTTTGCAGACAGGAGGGGTTTGTGTGTATGTGTGTGTGTGTGCGCGCACGGGCGCGCGCGCGCGCGCTTTACGGCGCTCCGAGAATGTTCCCCCTATCCGAGAAATAAGGACTTTAGATTTTACCTACCATCAGATAAGGGGTGTGGCTGAAAGACAGCAGTAAGAAGGAACCAAGGAGAGGCAGTAGAATGGCTGCAGAAAGAATCAGGAGCTCAGAGGAGGGGGTGAAGGCAGAAAGTGGAGACGAAAGCAGAGAACAGAACGTTGTTAGAGAGCAGGAAAAACATTTTTAGAGAAAAACAGTTTCCGTGGTTGTCCGGATTCGAACCCGAGACCTATTGAACGGGAAGCGGCGAACCCCCC
>NW_004797504.1:148661-149945 GCF_000002075.1 Aplysia californica
GTGTGTGTGAGTGTGTTTGTGTGTGTGTGCACGTGCGTGTGTGTGGCGAAACACAAAACCAATGCACCAGTGTCTGAACGTAAAAGATTGATCTTAATTGCAATCAAATATAAACCGCAACTAAAGCAGCCATCCTCACCACTACCGCAATGACAACAACCAAAAAAACGAACGTCAAAACAAAGTAAAGTCGTTAACAGCAAGGATGATATTATAGATTTTTGCTTGGCTCCCGTGCCAAGACACTAATCCAAGGCATTGTTTCTCATCGCATACTATACGCAAATGACGCGGAACGATTCATGAATAAACACTTAAACTGTTTTGTCTTTTCCCCCCATTACCCATCTAATGGCCTCGTTTACTATCATCTTCCCCACCTATTACTCTGAAAATGCCAGGACTTTCTGAACCCAAGAAATGGCTTTATTTATCAGGTAGCTGCATTGAAAACCTGCCATGTTAAACTGGAATTATGAGACAACGCTCATTGACACTGCAGACAGCGTAATCGTGAGGATAGGAATAAGATACACTTCATTAGCAATTCTAAGGAACCGAGTGGAAACGATTCACATATCCATTAATCGTGCAGACAATATAAACGCACAGGTAAGACGCACCGCACAGACAATTCTAATTTACCTAGGGAATAGATTACACACGCACCGACAGTGCACACATTATTATCACGTAGATAAGACGAACCACTTAGAGAACTTCGAAAAACAAAGGCAATGGAGTATGCATAACCCTGTCGACAAGGTAGTTAAATATACACATAAACCCATTTGCTCTCGTTATCCCTGGTGCAGTTTAAGAGAGCAAATAAATTATGTCATTTTTTAAAACTCGCGAGTGTAAAATATGGCCGTTCTCTGTTTATGTTCAATCAGACAGTTGTTCATTTTGGAGGCGAGTTAGTATTTTGCTGTTTTGATAATGATCTGAGCACATGGGGCACTTATTGGCATCTTTCAGCTACTTGGCATTTCTTTTATTTGAACAAATCGTACATGGATGCAAGGGATGATGAGGAGGGGTATCATAGTAGGTCCTTCATTTTTGATTTTCCATGTTTTGTTTCTGTCTGTCTCTCTTGCTATTTTCCATGGCACTAAATTATTGTTGTTTTGTCAATGTGCTTTCCTTCCTTCAAAATAAACCCCAAAAAAAGGAGTACTTTCAATGTGGGAAAAGTACGAGGGAGCAATGTCACCACTCACTATGACGCACAGGAGCCTGAAGGAAATGAAGCAAAGCTAGCCCTCCTAGCCCCCCCCC
>NW_004797504.1:150348-151617 GCF_000002075.1 Aplysia californica
CACACACACACACACACACACACACACACACACACACAAAATGTAAATGAAAAGACATAACAACATTGCAGTGTCACCAGTACATACAACCGCACAAAAAGTAAAGAAATGCGCAAATGATAAATTATCGTTCCCATGGATTTAAAGTCAGGCACCTTTTTAAAACACAATGTACGTTACTTTTTGGTTCGAGTTATGAAAAATAAAACGCTCGTTTTGGACTAAGGATGGAAAACTGAGTTAGATCGAATTCCTCGTCTATGTGCAACTTAACTTATTGAGATTTGTAAAAGTATTCTTTTCGGTCTCAGACAAAGACGAGAGGTCTTTAAAATGATTTGAGCCCACGCCAAAGGGAAACCCAGGAAAAGGTGGATTAGTTAAGTAAGAGACGCCTTAAAAGCAAGCAATTTCCGTCTCCCGGAGACTTTCCAGTTTGCCAAAACCCGATGTCTTTGACTGTGGAAGACCGCTCAGGGTATTAGCGGCAGATTAGGTAAAAGCAACGTAAGTAGTTAGATCCCGTGTAACCTGCATCGTTGTGATTTGTTTCTAAGGGGGCTTATCGAACTTCTTTTACGATTTGGGATATTGCCATACCAATTTAAATTTTCAGGATTCACTTCTCTAAAGACAATTATTGTCCACAAGACTAAAAGCGAAGTTAAGGGAGAGGGGGGGGGGGCTACACCTGACAGCTATCTCGCTTATAAGTGGACCAAATTTTACCAAATTTCGCGCTTATAACTAGCATAGTAAGAAGTTTTAATATCCGCAATCAAGTTTGAGAAAACGTTTCGTTTTCATGGATACGGCTGTGATATTGGATTTTGTTTGCATGTCTTACGTAATGAATACCGCTCTTATTTTTCCTGGAAATTGATTGTTGAACATTAGATCTAAAATTTTGTCAGTTGTTTTTTTCCTAAACGAATTAGACAATTTTAAATGATTCTTTCCTAAGGTCCACACTCCAGACACCACCAACAAAAAGTTATTCCCTATATCAAAAATCCAACCGACAAATATTTTGTATTACATTTTCTCTTCATTCGGTAAAAATTGCATGACGATTGGATGAAAAAATGGGGGGTTTTCAAAAAACTATAGAGAAAAATCGCGTTTTTAGAAAACGGCCGGTAAACGAAAATAAAACATTGCTTTATGAGGAAATGGTGGTGACAAACATGCCCGGTAACGGGAAAAATAAGGCTTTTAGATGTTCTTATGCGATTGCGTAGTTGTAGAAGAGGCTGAGGAAGCTAAAAA
>NW_004797504.1:153371-163371 GCF_000002075.1 Aplysia californica
ACACACACACACACACATACACATAAACACATACACACACAAACGCACATAAACACACACATACAAACACATACACACACACACACACACACACACACACACACACACTAACACCCACATACATACATACGTACATATTATACCCCTCTTTATTAAAGGCACGTCCTTTCTTCGATCCAACCATTCTCTAATTTCTTGTCATTTCTAGAAATTATAAAAACACATTTTTAAGAAGTGAGGCGCAAATTATAACCTTCTTATTAGGTTTACAATAATTGTTCCAATATTAAAACGAAGCATATGAAATTATCTGTTTTTCAGTACAATAATTATGTCAAATCAGTTGATTATGGTTATCAGTACTTTAAAATCATTTCACAGTATATGAAAATACAAGAGGTTTCGTTTATTCCTAATTAAGAAAAAAAAAAAAAGAAGAAGAAATTCGATTGCCCGCCAGCAAACCTCCATCTAAGGAAAAGAAAGAAAACAAATACATGAAAAGAATACAATATTATTTTAAAAAGTAAAACAAACAAAAAACCCACTAGAAATATACACGAAACCACCAAAACAAAAGAAAGAAAAAAAGATAACATAGAAAATAAAGGTAAACAATATTAATAATGATAATGAAGATCGTGCTATCGAAAAAAAATAATAGGCAACACAGGTGCTTCATATTAATGCCACGTTTGAAAAACTTACCAATAGGCAAACTCTAGTCCATCCTTTTGTAGAACAGAAATAATTCCAATCTCTTGAAATGCTCGTTAATTCTATCAAGCCATGGCACTCGCCGACAAGGAGAGTACAAAATGACACTGGGAAGTCCCACAAGAGCGGCCCACTGAGTGATATAAAACAAATGTAAAAGTTCTTCTCTCCAACAGCATCGCGAGATTAATTTGATCCCGCTGCTGCCTCATCCATTCACAGGTCTGAATAGTGCTCGAGTTTTGCTACACTTCGGACCAGAGGTGGGCAAAATCCGGATAATCTATAAGGATAACCGGATAATTCTCAATGAAGCATTTATCCGAATTCAGACTCTTCACACTCTTTCCTAACCCGTTTGCCGAAGTGGGTGCATCCATTAATTGTTGAATTAGTGCTGACCCGTTTGTCGATGTGGTTCTAACCCTTTTGCCGAAGCGGTTCATATCATACTATTTCACGAAGAGGTCCACTAACATATTATCCACTTTTTGCAACTCATTGCCCAGTTTAACTTCGAACCAACTCACGAGGGAAGAGAGAGAGACTTGAGGCCTGGGTTGCCCGCGAAAATGGGGCGGCGGACAGCAACAGAGCGAGCCAGGAGGGCTTGCGTCGCGTGTGCGTGTGTGTGGGTAGGGGGGAAAGGGGGGGGGTCGTGAATCGGTAACAGTACAATAGCTGTTACCAGCAGGACGTACATTTATTTAACTAGTTCGCTCAGCATGAAGATCTGGTTGGCATCCCACGTACATGATGCGCGTACATAGATAGACAGACACGCGTGGGCACAGATACGCAAGCGAGAACGTGCACACATACTCACAGATATGTTGCGCTCCCGTTTGTTTCTGCGACAGCAAACGCACACTAAAGTTGGCACAAATGTATGCTTACATTGAAATACTTCTTACCAGGTTGTGTGTGTGCGTATATATACATTATATTATTTATACAATGGATACAGAGGCGTCCGAAAGAAACTTGAAAATGTATTCACACATTTGATTTGTGAAAGCCGTATACTACCTAGTCAAGAAGCAAACCAATATTAAGCGAAATAGATAGCGCGTCATCTGGCACCTTAATATTAAAATCTAATCAACGATAAGAGACACTCGAGATATGGTCGCTGAAAGATTAACTGTAAAAATTCAGACTGGGGAAAATTGAGTGCAATCAAAGAAACTAAAAAGAATGTACGCGTTTGTATTGGTGTGTATCAACACTTGTGTACAAATCGAAATATGTAAAACTGGTACGAATGCAAGCAAGTAGAGTGCAAATTATCAAATTCAAACCCAGGTCACTCTTCCAAACATGTTCGATTAGATCTGATTTTGCAGATCGTTATGGGTGTATATTGCTGAACAGATGCCATGTGTACATGTCATTAGATGAAATCTATCTCTAAATCTATTTCCTTCACAGAGGAAACCGATGCCATTTTTACATGGTTTTAGATGCAATCTATCTTTAAATCTATTCACTTTACAGTGGGAACAGATGTCATTAATAACGTGGCATTTGACTAAATATGACTAAATCCACTCACTTTACACATGATAGGGGCACGCCGTTAGCTCAAAAGTAGGTATCACGCTGAACCATGAAACTAATCTGATTCTAATCCCTGTCAGAGCGTTATGGACTTAGTTTTTTGTTGAGATTTTCAAGCTGTTGGTCACCTCAAATCTGTCCTGTCTGAGACTAGTGTTAAATTTGGAGGTCCCACCACTTAAACAACTTTACATTGTTAAAATGAGCGCTAAGCATAAAGCTAGACGTTCGCATTGATGATTGCAGCTCATGGTAACGCATTAACAGATAATGAAGTTAGTTCCTCATAGGCAAAGGCCAAAGTATGCAAAGAAGTTAGATGAAGGCCAGCAGGGTGAGAAATATTGCTTCCAGATCTTCAATGGCCATGCAGTAACTTTCCTTGTTAAAGTATAATAATACGCTTTTACACCCACAACGACACAATTTAGAACATTTAGGAGACGGGCTTCGACCCACAAAGTTCATGATCGACAATTTTAGCCATGAAGAGTGCCCGATGAACCCTAGTGGATAGCTGGTCTCTCTCTCTCTCTCTCTCTCTCTCTCTCTCTCTCTCTCTCTCTCTCTCTCTCTCTCTCTCTCTCTCTCTCTCTCTCTCTCTCTCTCTCTCTCTCTCTCTCTCTCTCTCTCTCACTCACCCACTCTCTCTCTCTCTTTCTCTTTTCACTCTCTCTCTCTCTCTGTCTCTCTTTCTGTCTCTCTGTCTCGTCAATTTGATATAATATATTTAATTATGGGACAACGCACTCTATAGGATATAGCCTTGATCCTAGGAAAGAAAACCACTTGAAAATCGTTGCTTGGGTGACCGATTTGGTTGAGGCCGGCTGTTGGGGAAGTCGTGAGTCCCAACATTAATTTAGGCCAAGCTACGCTAGATATTTTCCTTGAGCTTGTGGTACATGCGGTGTTGGGGTAAAGGAAATTATAGTTAAGAAAAAATAAATGTGTATTTATTTTCAAATGCGTCATCGGAGTCAAACTTACTATGAGTTTCATTTTAAGCACGATGACAGCTTGAAGTTATTTAAAAAGTTGGAAAAAATCACTCCACATCCTGTGAGGACTCTGCAAACGAACCTGACAAGATGTCAATTTTATTAATCCCAGCGTGACTGCTGCTGCGAGTATTTTAAAAAAATAACCGCAGGCCAAGGCTCAAGGAATTGCTAGTTGCGTGGCTTGTGTCAATTCGCTTGTCGTGCAAGTTTCGTGAGTTTCTTTAGAATCTAAGCATCAGTGTGCTGAAGAGAGTCGAAAATGATAAATGGAAATTCCCAAGGACATGGTATTGTGCAAAGTAATAATATGGTAATAACATGGTACAGGTCAAAATCTTATTTTATGTGCTGGTGTTAACTAAGAGCGGACGAACTGGGTCGGGTCTAATTGCGTCCTATCGAGACCAGTACGCTTAATTGATGAGCACTCTACTTTACCCTCCTTTCGCAGATGTCGTCTCCAGAGTTATACATTCACACCTCAATAGCCAGCGGCAAGCAGAACGCTGCAAATTAAGTGGAACCAAAACAAAGAATCGACAGACAACCGCGTGAAAGCTCTTAACTCTAAAGTTGTCGGTTTAGAAGGAGGATTTCTCACGTTAGGCGATAAAAACAGACAATTCACAAGCAAGCGAGTCTTTTTTTTTTCAAGCTCAAAAACGGTTGGTTAAATCATCTTCTACTTTTGTTTACAGCAAACGAGACGATGGCATTATCTCGAGTGGTTTATATAGATATAAAAAAACGTCCTTGGAGATGTTTTTCGTTCGTTTACTAAGTACACCATTAGAATTCGCGTATTATTTTGTCTCTGTCGGCCTGGCTCAATTATAGCCCGCATTACGTCGTGTGGGACAAATGGGATGAGGGTTCTTAACAAATCTATTATTCTTCTTTGCAACGTTAACGCTTTAGTTACAGCTTCTAATGAGAGTAGATGTTCCCTACAGAACATAAGGGTTCACATCGAAGTTCTTTTTAATCGATTTCTTGTATTAGAGATATATAGATAAAAAGAAGTAGGTCAGAGGAAAGGAAATCGGAGGAAATAATAGTGTCTAGTTCACGGTAAAATTGAATTTAATACGGAATTGGGAAGGGTGTAACGATTGAATGAGGACGGCATACTATTATTATACTTAAGCTTGCACTGAATGACTCCCTCACCCCCCCCCCCCCTCATTCCCTGCCTCTTCCCGAAAATATAGAAAGAAAAAAAAATCGAAGCAAATTTTTAAAGAAATCAATCAATGGAAATAAGACTAGTTAAAATGTAACGATAAGCAACTTAGTTAGCATTTTATAAAATGGACCAAAGGATGTAGATATTTGCTTGTAATTGGAAAATAATTTGCTGATGGTCAGTTTCTGTGAGGAAACAGGTGAATGTCTGTTGTAGTAGTACGATTTATAAGTGGTAAAATCTCAGTTACGCACGAGTACAATTACAGTCACACATACCTGCACGTGCGTGAGCGCCTACACGTACACACACACACACACACACACACACACACACACACACACACACACACACACACACACACACACACACACACACACATACAAACAAACACAAATATACTCACACTAACCAAACACAAATATACTCACACTAACTACCCCCTCCCCCCCTCTCTCTCTCTCTCTCTCTCTCTCTCTCTCTCTCTCTCTCTTTTTCTCTCTCTTTCTCTCTCTTTCTCTCTCCCTCTTTCTCTATCTCTCTCTATCGCTCTTTCGCTCTCTATTTATATTGTATTATGTCATTAATAATTTACATGCCTGTGCGCGTGGAAGAAGACAACAATTTTAAACAGCCTATCGGAGTATGTTGGATTAAAAAGATCCACCCCGGAAATTCAAACGTCCTAAGGATAGACGCACTACGAAAGGAACAGGTCACAGTCGAGGGAAATGCATTAGAACACGTCGAGTCCTTCTGCTATCTTGGGAGTATAATTGCCAGAGAGGGAGGAACAGGCGCTGAAAGAAAGTCACCCTTTGAGAAGGCACATACTGCATTTTATTTCTTTGAACAGGATTTGGAAGACCAGGAATATCTCATTACGGACAAAGCTGAGAATTTTCAACTCTAATGTGAAGTCAGTCTTGTTGTATAGATGTGAGACGTGGAACGCATCTCAGACGTGCATGAAAATGATCCAGGTTATCTTGAACTAGTGTCTGAGGAAGCTTCAATGGAGCAGATGGACAGACAGGTTCACCAACGAGGAATTATTAAGAAGAACGAGATCGAACCCAGTCAGAGATGGGGAGGGAAGAAGGGGTTGGCGATGGATTGGACACACTGTCAGGAAGTCAAACAGCTGTATAACAAGGAAATTGTTAGATTGGAACCCACAGGGTAAAAGATCAAGGGGCAGATAACGTGGAACCTGGAGAAGAGTAACGGAAATGGATGTACAGAAAAGTGGGAAGACCTGGAGTGATATCAAGCGACTAGGAAAGGTGGAAAGTGTTTGTTCGTGGCCTAGATCTATGTCCCAATCAAGTGTGAGAAAGGCAATGATGATAATGATGCGCGAGGATGAGCGTAAGTGTGCATTTCTTATAGTTTGTGTGTGTGTGTGTGTGTGTGTGTGTGTGTGTGTGTGTATGTGTGTGTGTGTTTGTACGTATGTGCGGGTGTGTGCTTATTTGTGTGTGTGCTTATGTGCGTGTATGTTTATATGTATGTGTATATGTGTATATGTGTGTGTGTGGTGTGTGTGTGTGTGTGTGTGTGTGTGTGTGTGTGTGTGTGTGTGTGTGTGTTTATTTGTACTAAATAATCAATTCAATTTTGTCGCGCAGTTAATCCGACCTGAATATTATCATAACTAAGATTTCTACAAGTGTCGATCAAATGCACAATGTCTCTTTGACATAATCCTCACCACCAGTGTAGGCCGCCTCTGCGTAAGCACAGTACAATGGTTTATCAATCTCTCTTTCGACTTTGCGAAGACAGCATGAATGGAACTTTTATGTCCTGTTAAATGGCTTTTAAAATTTTTGCGCACGATATAACCACATCTAACAAATAGTGGTTATCAAATGTCTCTATTTACTTTTGTGTCTTTCGTTAAAGAATTGATTTTTTTTTAAAACCTATTTTAAAAAAACCTTCTATGGTGCCCACTTCGTCGTAAAGAAATCTGAAAACGTCTCGAATGAACAATTAGATTTCTACATATCTTTTCGGCGAATTTCTTTACACCTGCATAAATAGCAAAGCACAGAATTATTTTACCATACAGGTTGACGAATTATTTATTAAAATATTCAAGTCTTAAGGAAACCGATCTGCTTTGGAGGAGTTTTACATTAATTTTTTTTTTGGCATGAGGTCTTTGACATAAAGTGTTTGCATTTTGACCAGTCCGCGGTTGTTGTTTTTATGTTTATTTGCTGTTGTTGGTTTTTAAAAAAAAATCTCTATTTTGTTTTATTTCTTTTTAAAACATCTATAAAATTATATTAATGTCGTTTTCTATCTTTTCTCTTCTCTTTTAAGAGGGTATATTTAGTTCTAGTTATGCTCTCGCTTGCAAATATTGAAGAAGTGTCCGGTTGTAAAAAAAAGAACAAAGAAGTGTTTACAGTTACTCAGTTGTTGTTTTTTGCAAAGCATGACGTTTCATTTGGTTAGGTAAACAGGAGAAAGCAATGGACATGACGTTTTATTTAAACGCACTTGAAAAAAGACGATCAAATACGGTGTGTTCTTGCTCTCACTCTCAGACAAATCCATAGCCGCTGTAAACTCTCCTATCTATCCTTTGCCTGTTAATCGCTCGGTTCCCTTTCTGTATTTCTTTCTGTCTGTCTGTCTATCTGTGTCTGTGTCTCTGTCTCCCACTCTCTTTCTCTCTCTTTTACTCTCTCTCTGTGTCTCTCTCTGTCTCTCTCTCTCTCTCTCTCTCTCTTGTTCGCTCTGTACTATGTGATTTTTGTGCAAATGCACGTGAGAGTAGTTGTACTTATGTGCGTGTGTATGAGTGTTTGTATTTATGTATGTGTGTGTGAGTGTGTGAATGTGTGTGTGTGTGTGTGTGTGTGTGTGTGTGTGTGTGTGTGTGTGTGTGTGTGTTTGTTTGTTTATATGCGTGCGTGTGTTAATGCAAGTGGGAGTGAGTGTTTATGTACGTGTGCGTAATGTAATATTATATTTTGTGTGCATATATATATATATATATATATATATATATATATATATATATATATATATATATATATGGGTGACCTTATTTAGGCCACATATGGCCTAAATAAGCTAAACCCCCCCTCCTTTACCTTATTTAGGCCACAGGTGGTCTAAATAAGCTAAACCCCCCTCCCTTACCTTATTTAGGCCACACCTGTGGCCTAAATAAGCTAAACCCCCCTCCGTTACCTTATTTAGGCCACACCTTTATACAAAGTCACAGAAATATTCCTTTTGTGCTTATTGAGGTACAGTGCAGGGTGATTTTACCTGCAAGGATAATTGGACAAAATGGGCAGAATCTTTATATTGCTAATGGTCATATTTAGACAAATCCTATATCATTGTCTTTTTTTTCTTAACTGCTCATGGTTATTAAAGAGTAAGCCAACTAGGTAGTAATTTCGGATTCCTAATACTAATATTATAGGCATTCTTAAAAATTTTTAACTTGTTTTTAGCGCTTTTCTCAACGTAAAGCGGATTCCGTAAAAAATCCAATGACCATATCTTTCTTTTTCAAAGTATTGTGCATATATTTGTGTGAAACTATATATTCTATGCTTTCATGTACATGAAAAAAGCTAATAAAGGCAAGCAAAATGTTCTTCAGAGACACAGATCTAGTAGTAGGCCCACTGAATTTTTTTTTATAAACCGGGAAAGATGACCAGAAAATAACAAAATTATTTTATGATCTTCACTTGCACTTGCAATTTTTTTCATAAATTATAGTCTACCTCATTGTCTTTTTTTTCCATCATTTTTCTTCACTATTCATGACAACTGGCATGCATTGTTTTCAGTTATTATCAAGAAAGTGGATAGGCGAACTACGGGGTCTATCTAGCCAAAAGTGAGCGTAGTGAAATAAGTAGTAGATCTAGGTTTAACTAAGGATCGGTGGACCCCGGGGTCAACATAGTGAAATAAGTAGATCTCAGTTTATTTTATAGTAGGACTGGCGGAGCCCGTGGTCAACGTAGTGAAACTAACAAAGTAATCGCAGTTAAACTCAAAGGATACCATTTTAGTAGAAACAGTAGAGAATTACTATTAAGATAGAGATAAAGTAACTAAATAACCAAAGTCTCTCAGAAAAAATTGCGTATATTCTCCCAGCTTTCGACCCATGCACACACACACACACACACACACACACACACACACACACACACACACACACACACACACACACACACACACACACACACAAAACAAACACACACAGACACAAACGTAAACACATACACACACTTACACAGAGAGAGAGAGACAGAGAAAGAGAATGAGAATGAGAGAGAGAGAGGAAGAGAGAGAGAGAGAAAGAGAGAGAGAGAGAGAGAGAAAGAGAGAGAGAGAGAGAGAGAGAGAGAGAGAGAGAGAGAGACAGAGATAGACAGAGAAAGAGAGAGACAGAGATAGACAGAGAAAGAGAGAGACAGAGAAAGTGAAAGATCGAGGCAGACTGACACACAAACAAACAGACAGACAGACAGACAAACAGGTAGAAAGTCATAATAAAGCAGTTGCTGTGCCGAATTTCCGGGTACCTTTCTTCCCTTTTGTGGTATTTCCAGTCTTGGTTACTTCTATGAAATGGCTTTACTTTTACGCGCTCGTGAACACTGTAAGCTAATTCGAAAGACATGTCTTCCAACTTAATGTCCCTCTCACATCGGTCCGTGTTATGTGAGCCAATCTGTAGATTGAACATGTCTCGACACAACTGAATAATATTACAGCATCTTTCAGGTACATGCCAGTGGGTGAGGGTGTAGGAGGGGTGTGATAGAAAATATGGACGGTAATGACTCTCAATGAGGAAGTCATATCCAGCGTCGTCTCAGTCATTCCTTTTAAGATGCGGTATCCCATTCATGCTTATAGACACAGTCGAAGAAGCATGCGTACTAATAATCTAAATTATATCAAAGGTAAATAGTGGGGTGTCAAATATTTACCCCGTACAATCACTCTACCCTCCCCCCCAAAAAATTTTTTTTTTTAAATTACCCTTTTATTGTAACCTCATCCCCATGCATTTGTAGTATACGTCTACCAAAAACTACGCCATTCGCCTTATTTTCAATAGCTAAACACATGTCCACCAACAAGTCCAATAAAGCAAAGTGTTTGGTCTAATTTCTTACAGTTCCTTCTTTTACTTCTTTCTGTCCATCCCGCTTGTCTTTTATCATGAAATGATCATTATTTTGTCGAATTGCTTTTCTTTATTAAAACGAAACGAAACCAGTGGACAAACAGACGATTTCGGATTGTTTGACATTCCCTGATGTATAGACATGTGGCCTACTTTAAAACTTTTCAGCCTTTCTCTGTGTTCTTAATTTTTAAAGTACGATCAGTGTTTGCCAACTTTGGTGGTATTGCTCACTAAGGTGCGGTCAAAGATTCGTGGCGCAACTAATCTTTAAATAATATAATATGTATAACGAATGAATCAGTGCCATTCATACTTTTTACTGCATTTTGTATCTATTTGGCT
>NW_004797504.1:168371-181610 GCF_000002075.1 Aplysia californica
ACACCTAAAATAATCGGGAAAATATTTCATTAAATATTTATTCTAACTAACCTTAAATTTAACTTTAGATTTAAATACACGAACACCAAGGAAAGAAGCAGAGCTGTCAGTACTACAACGGCATGTTATACGAGACAGTCTAAACACTTCGGTAGAGCATGCCAATTATTTTTTTTTAAATTTCACATTTGGTTGTTTTTGTCTTGCCTTTCGTGGCCAGGAGTCGGTGTCATAATCGAGGTCACGATCTGATTATAGGACGTTAAAGAGTCGAAGAAAAAACAAACAAGCACTTGCAGCAGTTAAGACTTTATTTGGAGTTAGTTCCCCTCACATCTGTGAGGTAGACTCATAGATGTGGGTAGACTCGACCATTGTAATAGTTAGCTTACATAATCAACGCGTGTGGCTACTTATAACTGTTGCTCGAAAGGGGTGAACAAGGTATATGTGGCAATGAAACAGTTTTGACTGCTATGCACATGTTCCCTTTAACTCTGGTGGTAGACTCTTCCAGCCTCACTTTTAGCTTACTTAATCAAAGCTTGTGACTGCTTATGGAGTGGCCCGATAGGGGCGAACAGGCTATTTCTGTGGCAATGAAACGGTTTTGAAGGTTAGGCATAGTCTGTTGTTCATTGGTGATTATGAACGTCTTTTTACATTTAATTTATGAAGTTTACGTCTATAGGTGAATTAGACTGCAACAATGTTTCAAAATTAGGAAGGGTAGCAGTGATTTTTTGTTTATATACACGCTTCGCCACTGTAAATCAGACCCCACTTAAAATAGGATAAAAACACTATTACCTAGCTTCGGGATGCTTATTTTATACGTTGCAGGGGCTGGTGTGTTAGCAGAGGGGTTTGTTTTTGTTGGGGCGGGGGATATGGGGTGCCACTGGTACGCCGAACATCTTTCCCGTCTCTCTTTTGTTCTTGTTTCTATCTTGCTTTCTTCCCGCTCTGCGTGGCCATTGTTCTGTTGGAGAATTTTTTTTACTCAAACTGAAACTAGGGTTGAAAGAGGAGGGCGTGGACTAGCGGAAAATGAAATCTACACACTTCATGCACACTTTTTTTGGGACGATTTTTTAAAATTTGCTTGTGAGACACATATTATTGCGTGAGTTCATGTAAGTGGTTTGGTTGCTTACTGGATTGCGATTGATTCTTTCCCGTGGTTAAAGTACATATTTATATTGCAAAAACTTACGAATTCAGCGTTACTTTATCCCTTCATTTACGGAGGCTTTGGACATAGTAGCCTATTTAGTGTTCCTTCCCTCGGTTTCAGTGGGCTTTTAGATCATTGTCCCAATCTCGGATCGCAAAAAGTCTCTTTAAAGGCGAGTTGCCATTAGCATGCGAAACAAACACACGTTTATTAACAGTGGCCTGTGTGTGCGTGCGTGCTTGCGTGTGTGTGCGTGCGTGTGTGTGTGTGTATGCGTGTGCGTGTATGTGTGTGTGTATTTGTGTGTGTGTGTGTTTGTGTGTGTGTGTAAGAAAACGAGCGAGAGAGAGATAGCGATAGATAGATGGATAGATAGCTAGATAGATAGATAGATTGATAGATAGATAGATAGATAGATAGATAGATAGATGGATAGATGGATAGATGGATAGATGGATAGATGGATAGATGGATAGATAGAGAGATAGATAGAGAGACAGAGAGACAGTGAAAGAGAGAGAGAGAAAGAGAGAGAGAGAGAGAGAGAGAGAGAGAGTGAGTGACTTTACCTTGAGACAATAAGGCTTTTTGTTATCATTAAAGACCGTTATATTTATTGGTGCTTCTCCTCATCGAATCCAACAAGTCATAATACGTTATTTTAAATAGTAAAACACTTTAAAAATGTGTACACACTTCTGACCTTGTCAAAATCGAACGATTCTGAATGCAGAATGAAATGGTCTGCTTGAAAACAGATCTCAGCAAATCATGACTTCGAACGTGCTACGACAGTACATTAAACATGGACAAATTACACTGTGTGCACATCCAATAACATATTGCAGAATGTGTCTACATTGACTGTTACAGTAGTTCTCCACATTACTAAGGACGGGTGTAGTTCGTAATTCTCAATGAATCGAAAACAGTCGGATAAGTTCACGGTAAACCTTTTGACACTGCTAAGTTGCACAGCACGCACACACAACACCATTTTCAGCGTCCTAGTTTCTGGGATGAGTCAAGTGCACTTCTTTTTCCTCTCACTATTGTAGTTCCGGTGAAGACTTGCGTGTAAAGGAGTATTCAAATTACTTCTAGACTTTGACTCCATTAGTCCCCCCCCCTCCATCCTCAGCACAACCACCCGACCCCCACCCCCAACCCCAGATCCATTCTCCATCCCATCAACACCCCAACCCTCCTATTTTTCCTTCTTACTCGTACTAAAAATACCCCTCCCTTATAGCTCCCATTAGTTCCTTCTCCCATTAAGGTCAATTGCACGCATTCGGGAGTTTTGGAGTTCTCCAAGACTTCTAGATAAGGCGTCTTCTCTTTGCTTTGTTATGTTTGGGTTGTTGCTGTTTTGTTTTTGTGGGTGTTTTTTTTTTTGAAGACGAGTTTGTGATCTCTTCACTTCTCACGCTCACCTTCCCGCCCCATGATTTGCTTCGTCCAGGGAACTGAGCAGAAGAGAGGTCGATATTTTTATTTTCTCCATGTCATTGCGTCAAGGAGTTCTCTCGCCGAAAAATTAGTCCACGTTTTGATGTTGTTGTTGTTGTTCCAGCTTTTACTATGTCGTCCTTTTTTCGCTGCCTTCATTCGTTCCCGGCATGAAATCTTTTGTAGTCTAGATATTGATAAATGTCTCCTCCCGTAAATATCTTCAATGTATTTAACCCTTTTTGAGCCTTACCGGCCTAAACTGGCCTTCCCGTCATGTTTCCACACCGGCTTTTACCGGCTTTCCGGCTGTAGTGTAGGGCCATACAGTCTTTTACCGGCCTGACACACATGCCTATAGCTCAGGCTTAGAATAAGAATATTCTGTTCTAAATTTAGATGCTGACGTCTCAGGTCTTAGTATGTGACATTTCGTTGAAATACGTCGCTTAGAGCAAAAGCAATCTCTTTGCTACACCGCTCTGAAAACCACTGAAACAATTTGGTTCTGGGAAGCCATCTGCAGGCCACCATTTTGGTTCTGAAATGCTGACCTACTGACCTATTTTTGGAGGTAAGATGGTTAAAAATCTTTAAAACCATATCGTATGATATTATACCATAACATTCATTACAAAATCATGCTATGTTAATGGTACTTTAACTTGCAACAGTTCCTCTTGGATACAGACATATGCAGGAGACAAAGATACACACACAAACACAGACCTAGAAGAAAGCGACACACAGACACACACACACACACACACACACACAGAGAGAGATAGAGAGAGATAGATAGATAGATAGATAGAGAGAGAGAGAGAGAGAGAGAGAGAGAGAGAGAGAGAGAGAGAGAGAATGAGAGAAACAAACATACAGGCAGACAGACACACCCCCAGACTCACACACAAACAGACAGACAAACAAACAACAAGGCAGAGAGATTTCTACAATGCCGTGTATTTTGGTCTTATACTTGTTCCAATGGATTTTACTTCTCGTGGACATATTAACGACAGTTTTCACTTCATTGTCGAGTCTAATCTTCTGCCATACTTTGACTAATTGAAAAGAAAGTTAAAAAATCAGTATGTAAATTTGATGTTTATTGGATGTTTGATAGTATAAGAGGAAGGGTTCATTGTATGACCGACAGGGGAGAAAAAGGAATAACAATATGGAAGACAAGGCGGACGAAGACGAGAAAGAGCAATAGTAGAAGGATGAGGAGTAGGAGGAGGAGGATCAGATGATGAGTAAAAAAGGAAAAAGAAGAAAAAGAGGAAAAAGAAGTAGAGGAGAAAAAAAAAGAGTAGGTTGAGGTGAAAATGAAATGAAATGGTATGGGCTTAACACTATTAAATTATTTAAGAGGCGGGATCTCCTAGGTTTAATTCCGTCTCCGATAGGATCGAGCCAAGTGGGAAGTTTGTGTAAAGTGCATTTCCCAAGAACACAACGTCGGACCGAGCCGAGGCTCGAACCCCCGAACCCGCAATATCACGATTACGAGTCCGGTAGCCTAACAGGGAGAGCAAGGACGATGACAACAAGATAAGATAAGATAGGATAATACTTTATTATCCCAGAGGGAAATTTTTCTTGGCTGTACAGGACCGTAAAAGGCTAAGGGTATGAAAACAAACACAAGAAATTGATTGTCGACATGAGTGGAGCATCTTCATGGTATAACGATGTTGTCTCTCTAAATAATATGTCTTGAATTCTTTCCCAAATAATTAGGTCAGTATCCTCCAAATCGTTAGTAACAACAACAGCGAGGAAGGAAGAATACGGGGGGGGGGGATTAGAAGCAGAATCGTGTGTGTTTTGCCACCCCCACCCCCGTCCCCCGGACTGCAAAAGAAACTGATAAAAGAAAAAAAGGGGACCGTAACAGCAAATAAGAACAAAATTACTAACGATTTGGACGATACTGACCTATTTAATTGGGAAACCAGGCAAGACATATTTAGAGAGACAACATCGTTAAACCGTGAAAACTTGTGTTGACAACTTTTTGAATTTATTTTCTTACGCCTAGACTCAGAGAAAAAAAAAGAACAACGCCCATTCATTTCCTTGAGATTGATCAACACCAATTATTATTAACGCGCTTCCGTATTAATAATCATATCCTCGGGCATTTACTGAACATTGAAAGCACGAGGCCCATTTACACTATGACATTACAGTTAATTGATTTGCTTTGAATAACGAAATAAAAAAAAATAACTATACTATTGTGTTACCGATTAACAGGAAGCAAAGCGGAATAATATCGAATATTGGAAACTTTGCTAAATTATTCCATTCTCTTCTCGTAGCTCTAAGGTGCTCGTGAGCTTTGTCGCTGAATTGCCTGCGGGTAAAAAAAAAGAGACCATTGCCCTTTTATGGCAGATAAAAACACTGTTGATTATGAGTAAAAATGAGCTATGATCTTAAACAAATATTTCGGAGATGAGATGATTTGACTGTGAGTTTGTAAAAGTACCTACTGACCCATTCGCTGTTATAATATATCTCCGTATCTAGCATGTTGAAAAGAAGGAAACAGACATAATATAATAATATGCAGAAGTGCAAGGGGTGTGTGTGTGTGTGTGTGTGTGTGTGTGTGTGTGTGTGTGTGTGTGTGTGTGTGTGTGTGTGTGTGTGTGTGTGTGAGAGAGAGAGTGAGAGAGAGAGAGGGAGAGAGAGAAATAGAAAAAGAGAAAGAAAGAGAGAGAGAGAGAGAGAGAGAGAGAGAGAGAGAGAGAGAGAGAGAGAGAGAGAGAGAGAGAGAGAAGGGGGGGGGGAGACAAAAACAGAGAGAGAGAAAGAGCTAGGAACTAAATGGTGCAGGGGGAAGGGAGTATCAAAAACATATTATGATGATTTTCGCACATCACCGTTGTCTTGCACCTCCCCCCCTCCCCGCCCTAAAAAAGCAAACCAAATTTAAAAAATCACACTAAGAACAGCAACTCCCCCCTCCCCTAAAAGTGAAAGTTCGATTCCAAGTAGGAACAAATCCAGATTTAACCTGCTCTAACAACAACCTGTCCAAGGCAAATACTTACACAAACGCCCACTTCCTAATTCTTGGGTCACTTTTTTCTCCTAAAATAATATTATGACACTGTATAAAAGGACCATCTGTCAAAGATGACTGCTTTTTTTCTGATGGTTAATGGGTGGGTAGTATTCTTGGACAGGTTCAAATAAACGTAAGGTGACAAACAAAAAGTGCCCACTTAGAGGACAACAACTCCGTCATAGGTGCACGTATGTTAACAAAACTCGGAAAATATCAAATTCAATTCAACGGGGGGAGGAGGGGGGAGGGGGGCTGTAAGTTTTTAAATAATGGAGAAAATCCATAAATAAATCTAGATAAATATCAAGTTTTTAACACTTCAACCAAAAGTAGGTTAAGTGAAACATTTCAATTTTAATAAGCGTTCAGCTACACGGGTATGATCGACCCGTAGTGATTTCAGGATAAAGACGCTAAAATAACGACAGTCACATTGATGTATATATGAGGCATCGTGGTGAAATCAAACGCTCGTCAAAATAATGAAATCGAAGAAAAAGGCATTTTTCCATCAGTTTGGCAATTTTTATCGAAATTCTTATTTTTTGGCTAAACACCTTTTGTGCTCGTATGAAAGCACGACATGTCCAAGTAAATTTTACTGAAAAAACCTTGTTTAAAGGCACAAAATATGTAATTTTCAGTTTTCAAGGACTCTTAAGCTATTGCAGTTACCAAACTTTGGCGGCCGTTTTGCCATTAATTTAGCCACTGAATCCAGTCTACTCCACCTTTTGCAATTGCAAATACCTCGACTTCTATTCAAACAACGTGTAGATAGATATTTTTTCTTTGAAAACATGGCAAATGAATAAGTTTTTTGATGATACCAATAACTCCACATGTCCAAAAATTGACGAGCGCCTGATTCCATCACGTCATAACACATATTACTATTATCTCACCGTACTGAGAAAGTTTTGGAGACGTTTGGGGAGAAAAGGTGTTATTATGCTGTAAAAGGCCTGGCTCGTGTGGGGTGCGGCTACACCCATATAAATGTCTAGAGTGCCCTTGTAGGGTAGTTTAAAGAAGGTTAAGGGAACGCCTTATAAGCTGTAAGTTTTTAAATGAATGGCCTCCACATTTTCTAAAACTTGAGCCCAATCATTTATTACCTTTGGGTTTTTTTTACAGACAGAGTCTACGGAAACAAGCAACAGACAATCGAAAAGTTGAAACTCAATTTGGAAAACGACGTCCAAAGAATTGACACCAAAACATGCCACGGGGTTATCAAAACTTCCAGTGGCGCATTGGTGCATGTGTTTAAAGAAAAGGTCAACATCTGGATATTTAAGTAGCCGTCACCTCCTTGCGTGTATATGACAACATAGTGTTGGTTAATGTGTAATTATATGCACAAATAGTGACTGTTTGAATAAGCACAGTGCAGTAGATTTTAAACAAATTTTAATGTATTTGCACACATGACAGCCCCCAACTCTAAAGATGCAATAAATTCCCTGAGTAGAAGAGAACAAGTCACAATATTTCGCCTGCGAACACAACACATACCACTAAATTGATCCTCAAGGATACCCCACCCGACTGCCCGTTGTGCGACTGCCAGGATGAAACAGTACCACACCACCTCTTTAACTGCCCAGCACTTTGTGACCTGCGTAGCACCTACATACCTGCCTCCCCAGACATCGGAAACACTCTATACAGCGACAAAGCACAGCTGATTAAAACCTGTCAATTCTTTGCCATATCGACAGACCGAAGGGCTAGAACCCAAATGGCCGCTGGATCGGAAAAGTAAAGTAAAGTAAAGTAAAGTAAACAAATTTTTACGTTTTTGCCTTTCACCTTTTTTTTTCTTTTTCTGTTTGAACATTTAAAAACGTGATATTTTTAAAAAGTAGTCATTGTTTTTTTTCTCCTCCAAATCAACAAGTGTAATTTCCCTAGCTTGAATTCTATTCATTAAAAGATTTGTTAAAATTGGTCTAAATATAGCCGAGCTATCACCCTTCAAATTGGTGCTCTTTTGCAGACTCGCGGTACATGTACGAATATAAAAAATTTGATGTGTACTAGTTTCATTATTTTGTTACCTATCCATTCCAGACAAGAATGACTTTGCATGGGATGGTCTAAGGAACATGACTGTCTAAAGGATTGAAGATAGCGTCAAATGAGGTGTAAAATGTTAATTAAAAATGTTTCAATCAATTAACCTATAACAAACACAACGCTTTGCCCCCCGCGTTGTAACCGAATGCAGATCCAGCTCAACAGAGATTAAAAACTCACTTAGTTTACCAGGGATGCGGAAATTAATGCGCAGTGTTCAAAGCATTATCTGTCTCAATTGCTGAAAAAAAAATATACAAAGAAAAAAAAAGAACAGTGTTAACAAAATAAATCGGACACAGATATCGGCAAAAATGGTGGGCATGGGAAACATAAAAAGTAAAACCTGACCATATAGTAAATAAAAGAACGTTTCTCGTTACACAGGAACCATCTGAAAACGCAGACGAACTTCAATTATACGTTAGGGGTTCTTTCAGACACCTTTGTAACTGGTAGTATGAATAGGGTATTGAGAAAAGACTCAGCGGGTGTTATTAATTTTGAATGAGCACCCTGTCATATTATAATCATTCACTGCGGTATGATACATGTAAAATACCAGTCTAAATTTAGCATTGATCCCCTTACAGTTACAACCAAGCGCGAAAAGAAAGATTTGGAGACTTCATAAACAAGACGTGATTGAAAGCGTGTCGTTTAGATTTCAAGCCACCATTGTTACTTAGACAGTGATTACTATAGCCTCAACAACAACAACAACAACGACAACAATAACAAAAGCAGCAACAACAACAACAACCATAACAACAGCAACAACAGAACAAAAAGGCGTTATTGTGAAGTACACTTTCTAATAAATGTATAATGTTATAAACAAGATGCAAAAGTTGTATTATCTATCTATCTATCTATCTATCTATCTATCTATCTATCTATCTATCTATCTATCTATCTATCTATCTATCTATCTATCTATCTATCTATCTATCTATCCATCTATCTATCTAACATGATGTAATAATGATAATAGTAATAATAACAATAATATTATACAAATAATATTAATAGTAATAGCAAAAACAATAACATGATGTAATAATGATAATAGTAATAATAACAATAATATTATACAAATAATATTAATAGTAATAGCAAAAACAATAATAATAGTAATAACAACAATAATGATAACAATGATAATAATAATAATATAATCATAATAATAGTAAAAAAAAAATAATAATAATAGTATTAATAATAATAATAATGATAATAATGATAGTAATAATAATAATAGTAATAATAATATAAATATTAATAGTAATAATAATAATAATAATAATAATAATAATAATGAAATTGATAACGTTTGTGCACGTGTATTTTGTTACTTCCCATGAAGTTGAGTTTATTGCACATAGAGCTTGCTAAATAACTGTAATTTGCGCTACACAAAACATTATAATCATATTCTATCTAGTGAGAAGGTAGAGCACAATGCAAACAATCTAGAACTTTCTGGAAACGAATCAAAGAAATGAACATGTAACTCTTAAGAGCACAACGCTCCACTTCGGATGTGGATTCATAGGTTATAAAGACCTTCATCTTTTTATTGCAGTTTGGTCTCTTACTTGTAGACTTTATTTTGTTTCTTGCTAGTTCTGTAACTTTTTTCCTTCCTTCCTTTCTATCGTTTATTACTAATATGCTCGTTCTGGTTAGTTCTTCTTTCTTTCTTGAAAACCAAATCAGAAACAAACAAACAAAAAATGTATATTTCACTTTACTTGCTTTCTTTGCTCTCGCCTTTTTATCTCTTTGTATGTAAGCGTAATCTTACAAACGTCTCTTTTTTTATTTTTATGTTCTTCTCTCTGTTTATCCACAGTTTTTTTTCTGTCTCCCTTAATCTGTGCAATCGTCCCATCTCATTAAAAAAATCATCCTTGATTGCATCATTGTTCTCCTTGCATTCCTGTCTTTGTTCTTCGCTTGAATTGTTTCTACGTTCCTTGTTCTTTAATTGTTTATTTTGCTTATTTCTTTCTCTCTGATTTGCTTTTCCTTTCTTCCGTTTCTCGCTGCTTTTATGTTTAATATTTATTAAACTGTTCGTATTTTTTTCTTACATAATTTGTACTGTATTTCTAAAGCCAATAATTAATTTTTCCTTTACAAAATCTCCAGGCACTTATTTTTTCAAATAGCGTACCAGAAGCTAACTTGCCAAATCATTGAACACTTCGACCCTGCTTTACTTCACATGGGAAACTACGGGTCTTGTTCATAACTCAACTACTTTATATTATTTTATATTGCTAGCTTCATTCACTGATCAAAAGAAAGCACATGCACACACACACACACACACACACACACACACACACTCACACACACACACACTCTCTCTCTCTCCTCTCTCTCTCTCTCTCTCTCTCTCTCTCTCTCATACACACACACACACACCCACACACACACAGTCACAGAATCACACACACACACACACTCAAACATGCACACACACATATGCACACACAAATACACACACACACACACACACACACGTACCCGAACCCGTACAGACTTGTTGGTACAGACCCCCCCCCACTTCCTCTCTGTCCCTGTCTCTGTCTCATTTTGCTTATCTATCTATCTATCTATCTATCTATCTATCTATCTATCTATCTATCTATCTATCTATCTATCTATCTATCTATCTATCTATCTATCTATCTATCTATATATCTATCTATCTATCTATCTATCTATCTATATTTGCCTAACACACACACACACACACACACACACACACACACACACACACACACACACACACAGACACACACAATGTGCACACATACACACACTTAAATTTACATAATTTTTCTTGCTAAATTATAAACTGGAGGTTCCTTCCTAAGATCGCTGAACCCTTTCTCGGAGCTTTTTTTCTAAATGTACAAATAGTCCTTTGAAGATGTCACGGGATGAAAGCAGTAATATGATAAACGTAAGAATAACTCCAGTCGTCAAATACAAACAAAAGGTTCACCATTAAGGAAATGAAATATTAGAAAGGACAAGTCGTCCTTCAAAAAAGAAAACAAAAATAAAGTTGCAGTGCATTGTAGGTAACGTTCTCGGATAAGACTTTGTGTCAAAATCCAACAGAGACTATTTGTAACGACATCGTTTTTTGCTTGAGAGTCGACACAGTGTGACAACAAATTTGATGGATCCTTTATGGTAAGAGAAAAAAAATTATGCACAGAAGTTTGGAGAAATATTATAGATTAAGCAGGCATTAAAGAGATTGAGGTGGGGTTTTTTTTAGAGAAAAACCTTAGATCAATGGACCGATTTCTGAAGAACTACTGAGGATTACTTTAAAAATGAATTTTACTATCCTCTTGAAATAGAACCAATCTTTGGCAGATAGACGTTAAAAGGTGGTTGTTAACAACTAGGCTGCGGTTAAACGGTTTAGGAATTTGTTTAACTTGCACACAGTAAAACAAGACAAACTGTGTGGTTCACTTGTTTAAAAACCAATACAAGAATGTTAAGATTGTTGCCGTTGTTTTAAAATGGTTGCAAATTGGTTAAGACTAACATAAAAGAAGAGTAAAACAAATCATTTTAAAAAGCTTACTCGCTCTATGAATTTCCAAGCAATAATTAAGAAATAAAAGAATCGTTTCTGTCATAGAGAATAGAATCGATAGCTACTATAGAGAGACAGTGGATATTTATCTTGGTTTATCGTCTCGCGTAGTTTTTACGAATAGTTTTATCCCCCACCTCCCACTTTTTTCCAAGCTTAATGTTACGATAATGCTGTTGGGGTTATTGGCCAAATTCTTTTTGACCTCAAGTCACCTTTGATTCCGTAAACGTCGTCTAGCACGTTATCGATTTGCTTTAAGGTCAAGACCGACCCTGCTTTTAAATTAATCTTATTTTCTACATTAGATTTCCCGAGATCAGATTTGCTTTTTTTTGGTTTAAAAAGCAAACACTGCGCTCGTCGTGCCAAAGCCGAGATATCTTGCTGGTCTTTGGTAACAGTTTTTGTCTAACTTTTTAAAAAGACCACGTCGATGAAGAGTCAAGCTGTGAACTATTCCTTTATCCATTCCTCGCGCAACGGGAGTGCGATGTCGGTATGCTCAGGTTCATTACTTTAAGACAGGATTCTTTTGTCTTTTGTAGATTACATCGACCACATAACCAACATTTAGGTGATAGTTCGACTTTAAAAAAAGAAATCCGTTAGATAAAGTTAGATAAGATAATGAAGAAAAACTAAAGCCTAATTTGTCTTCCCCTCCCCCCTCACCACGCGCCTTTTTTTCTTTCTTTCTTTTTTTTTCACACACACACGCAAGCCTATCTGGCTCCAATTAAACCTTTTTTTTGTCAAAACGCAGTAAAATAAATAAAGTCCTACCACACTTCTTTCTAACCCTTCCTCCACTCATCACCCACAAATAACATTACATCACTTTCTTCTTCCTCATTTTTCTTCCCTCAATCCAGAAATATTACCGAAAAACAATAATGGCTACCTTTCCAAACTAAGCCTTAGTATTTCGCTTTCAGGGGATAGATGACGCAAGAAAGCAATAATATCACACTGGATAAAAAGAGATATTATTGTTAGTCGGAGAAGTCTTGGAACTCTATTTTTGTTCCTCTTTCCAGATAATACGTGGCAGAACAAAGACTGCCGACAGTATCAGTAAATTAATGACCCCAGTGATCGAAGAGGAGCCGCTTTCACGAGGTAGATGAATGTGTCAACTGAGACTAATTTTGTCCAAAGAAAGAAGCGCCCACGTAGCCTAAAATTCATGTTATAACAAAAAGAAAAACAAAACAAAACTAAACAGAAAAAAAGAAAGGAGGCTTTTGACGTCCGTACTTTGGGGTCGATGTCTGGGACAAAACTGGTCACTTTTTGCGTCATTGACGAAGGTTTGGTATTTTGAAGGAGGTAACTTTTAGGATATTTTTATTATCATTTGTTGTTGTCTGTAGTTGTTGTTGTACTTCTTCTTCTTGGTGGTGGTGGTGGTTTGGGCACTGTTTGTGCATTTTTGTCTCTATGACGCTTAAGCAAAATATCATTAGGGTTTGTGGTTTTTGTTTTATTTTTAGTGCACTTCTTGCTCTTATAATTTGTGTTGTTGTTCCTGGTTATTGCAGTTTCCGATAGTCTTCTTCTTGCGTTTATTCTTTTTAGTTTTCTTCACCTTGTCCTTTTTCTTGTCATTCTTGTCTTTCGTATTCCTACTCTTATTTATCGTGTTGCTGTTATTGTTGTTATTGTTGTTATTGTTGCTGATGTTGCTGCATTTGATGTTTTTCTTGTTGCTGTAATTGTTGCTGTTGTTGTTGTTGTTGTTGTTGTTGTTGTTGTTTTGTTGTTGTTGTTGCTGTTGCTGTTGTTGTTGCTGTTGTTGTTGTTGTTGTT
>NW_004797504.1:182029-192625 GCF_000002075.1 Aplysia californica
TCTTCTTCTTTTCTTAATAAAGTTCCGGTTTCTTTGTGGTGGTGATTCGGTTATGGAATGTGACACCACATTTATTTCGGGTTGGTAATATTGATAAAGTCCGACTCCTTAATGATCAGAATTGTATTGTTTATATCTAATCTAATAGTATTTGTTATGTTTCGTCGTTAAGAGCATTAAACATTTACAGCAAAAACATTAAAAAACCACCCTCTATACAGCAGTCCCACTTCACCACGCCCCCTCACTCCAAGCTGCACCAGCTTTTCTTCAGATTCTTCTCACGCGCTTTCTCTCAGCCTCTAATGCTGTCCTTTTCCTTCTGTCTTTTCAACCGTCTGTATGTGCCAATCTTTCCGTCGAGTAGACTTTACTTTCAATCAACTGCCTTCGGAAAGTCCAACATAAGAAGAAGCAATCCCTATCTTTGACAAGTGTTGTCATATTCCCTAAGCTGTCTTGGATAACGTTCTGTCCGTCCATTTCGTGTTAGCCTTTCACTTACAAAAGCTGTGCGCGGGACAGAACAGTAAACATACTCAAAGAGTTAGACGCACCCTTATGCAAAGAAGCCCTACCATGCTATTTCTATGGGGAAAGCTACATTGCTGCGAAGTAAAAAAAAATAATATTATGTAAATCAAAGCCAAGCACTATCCGAGTTCCGCACTTTTCCGCGATATTGATACCAAACTATGATCGCCAAAACCGTCCAAAGGATACATTCCAATTCATAAAAATAATTCCATGCTCAGTCAATATAAAAAGAAATTGGTTTACAAAAGTGCGTCAAGTATTGTCTTTGCTTACAAATATTTTTTCCCTTTTCTCATTGAGCTATTGGAGTGAAGCGAGTGTGCCAAACAATGCCTATTCCTCAGATTAGTGGTGTCTTGTACAAAGTTAACAGAAGACGAAGTTTGTATTACATGTAACAATATTACCATTCCTCTTTCCGTCAAAATATCTGACTTAAGTTCAGAATGTAGAACTACTCAGAGAGAAAAATATATTATATTCAAGGTCGACTGAAAAAATCCCAAGAGAGGAATTACATCTTTAGACGTTATTGACAATTATGGATTGTAATCGGCAATCAAATAAACATTGATATCACTTAAAAGTGCGAGCAATTTTGTTAAAAGTGCGTAACTATGACACCTCGCTGGCGTGTGTGTCTGCGGGAGTGTGTTTGTCTGTGTGTGTCTGCGTGTTTGTGTGTGCGTGTGTTTGTGTGTGTCTGTGTTTGTGAATGTGAGAGAGAGAGAGGGAGAAAGAGAGAGAGAGAGAGAGAGAGAGAGAGAGAGAGAGAGAGAGGGAGAGGGAGATAGAGATAGTGTTAGATGTATAATGAAAAAGAGATTTACAGAGAAATGGTGGGTGAGAGAAACTGAGAGAGAGAGAGAGAGAGACAGAGAGAGAGAGAGAAAGAGAGAGAGAGAGAGAGAGAGAGAGAGAGAGAGAGAGAGAGCGCGCGAGAGAAGGTTGGTGGGGTGGGGGGTGGGAGGCGGCGGGAGAGAGAGAAAAAGAGGGTTAGGATGAGTGGAGGGCTGCTTTCATGTCTGTTTCTAAAGGCAATAAAAAAACCCAACTACAGCACACAAAAAGAAAGAAAAAAATGCATTACAATAATAATTACGATTATGTGGACTTCCAATGAAAAATGTGCTCGGTAACAGCACATTAACCTTTAGTTGATCTACAGTTATGGAGTACAGTGTGGATCGATAACAATATTTATGACCTCATTTCTTTCAGAACTTAATTTTGTTGGGTCGAGAGAATCTGTTCAGTGAGGGTAGACACTTGTTCGAGAATCAAAATTCCATTATGGGATAAGGGCCATATTATATGAAATCGAAAAGTTCAGACAATAATGAAGATGATATTATGGCGTGAGTGGTCAGTGGTTAGATTGTCGAACTCACAACCGAAAGGTCGAGGATTTTGCACCTGTAAGGTACCTTACGTTGTGTCCTTTAGCCACATTTCCCCCCTATTCACCACAACTTAAATTGAATTTGGTATTCATAACAAGCAACGTGTCAGTTCATTCGTGTTTGAGCGTTAATGGCTGTGTACAAGGTATGCCTTTTGGAAACTAAAAATGTTTCCGAGCGTTCTGCCGTCTTTAAGATAGCTGTAAAGCACGCCGCTGAGTCAAATACCCTTCCAAAATCATTAAGGGAAGGAGTAGCATCAACTTTGGCAAGCAATACCAACCCGGCCTAGCTTGAACAAAGACATGTTCATTTGGTATACCGTTTAATTCATTCATAAAGGGCCTAACGATTCGACGTGTCATCTGGAGTGAGACAAGGGTGTGTGTAATCACTACTACTATTCATCATATACATGGACAAAATTACAAAAGAAGCAAACCCCAACCCGAAATACGTGAATGAGATGCTGTTTGCAGACGACGAAAGCCTGACATGTGAGAAAGATGAAAAACTTAAAGGACACACAGACAGGCTGAATACACAATGTGAAAAGCTCAGCATGAATATAAGTAAAAGCAAAACGGAGACGATAAAAATCAGCAGAACACCTGGCAACCTTAACATCAGCATCGACAGAAATCCGTTGAAACAAGTCAGCGAGTTCAAGTATCTTGATAGTATATTTTTGGAAGACAGACGTCTCAACAGAGAAATTGATACGAGAGCCCAAAAGTCTAACAGTATCACCCACCAGTTTGCCCAACTCCTCAAATATCGTGACATCCCATTGAAACCAAACCCTCCCTGACCAACCAGTGCCAGACATGGACCTTGACCAAAAGTCTGGAACGTATGATAACCACTTGTGAGATGAAATGTCTAAGGAAAAAAACCCAGACAGGACATGATAAAAAACAACAGGATCAGAGAAATGATGGAAACAACACCTGTCCTCCACAACATTCGGAGGCAAACAATCAGGTGGTTTGGACATCTGACTCGTATGGCACCTCACCAGCTTTCCGGTAAAGCGTTCTACAGAAAAATATCAGGCTACAAGGCAACAATAAGACCCAGAAAGACCTGAATCGAGGGTGTGAAGGATGCCCCGAAAACATACAACATTCCACACAGCCAGATCATCAAACTTGCTAGAGACAAAAAGCTCTTTCTCCCCTCGACGCCCTAGAGGCACAAGAGGACTGATAAAGTAAGATAAAAAAGTAGGTAAGTAAGGAGCCTTAGTCATTGTGTTTCAGTTTGTTTTTCGTGGGTTTTTTTTAGTTTAGTAGAAAATTAAAGAAACAAATTTAAAAACCAAACCATAAATATAACGTCTGCATTTAAAAAAAAGTATTTTAAACTAAGAAACGTATTAAGGAAACAGAACAGAACTAGGTTTTAAAAAAGAATTAAGATTTCTCTTGGTATCTTTATTTGAATAATGGCTTTTTATGTTAATTCTCACAAACTGACTTTGGCTATTGTGTAATAACGACGACGAAAAGATGAGTGACTCAAATCGCTGAGGAGTCGGGCATATTTTGCAGGTGATTTTATTTGAGAAAAAGGGGGAAAAAACACTAGTTTTAGAATTTTGATTCTTATTCTGCAAACATGACGCTGGTTTAACGAAGTTTTAAAAAACTCTTTTTTACGTAAGAATAATTGGTTTTTGCATTTTTAACGTTACCATGGGAACGCTAAAGATTATATTATTTTATATTGCTAGTTTGATCCCTCCTGTCCGGGCCAACGTGTATTAAGTAGGATACGGAACGACAGATGAAAGGCGGAGATAAAATAAGTATGTTCCCCACTTCAGAACCAATCTGAGGTCTTTTGGTGCATGGCATTAAACTTATAACTATTACACAGCAGACTCCTGTTAAATTGAAGGAGGTGCGTGCAAAGTTCCATTTCTCTAAATAAGAAAAAAAACACGTACATCAAACGGCGTTGTAACCAAAAAGTATTTTAAATGTCTGTTTTGCCACTAAAAATGATATTTCCTGAATATTACAAATAATACCCTTGATAGCTCTGTTAGTTACTAGAGTATCAATTATATATTGAGTTGATGGCACCAGTCAGTATACGTAACATCAAAGATACATTTCCCGACTTCTTCACTCGTGAGTGGAATATCCCTTCAAACGCTCACCTTATGTCCCAGCAATCAGAGGGAAGTGAAAACGCAAATCATTTAGTATAACTATTATTTTCCTTTCAAGATCAATATTTCCTGAACTGTACAAGGGATATACCTGCCAACGTTTCACTTATTAGTATTAATCAGTTAAGGTAGATTGGATTGATGACATCACTCAGTAGATGTAACGGTATGAATACATTTACCGATTTCGTCTCTTATGAGTTTAATACTCCTTCGTATGTTCATTCAGTGACCGCTGAATCAGAGTGGATTAACCTATCTGTCAGGGATCATACCATCAAGAGTGTGAGCGTGTTACACAGATGAAGTACGAGGAGTCGTTTATGTGAGTAGTTGAAAAAATCTTCCCGGGGTGTACATAATTCATTCTAGGCTGAAACCTATGTAGACTACGGACATCATTAAGAATATAATTTTTAAATAATTCACCGGACATTTTCTGGGTTTGTGTGTGTAGTTGGCGGATGCTGAGATGTGGATTTCTCCTTCTTTCCTTTCAAGCATCAGCATTATCTCTCTTCCATCTTGTTAGTGCATTTTACTCTTTTGCAGCACCTCCAATCGTCTGCACTCATATAACGTCTAATGTTGCAAAGTATTGTAACTCTTTAATGATAAAAAGAAAATACGTGTGGGTATTTTATACTAAATTGTGAATTTCCGTGTGACCAATATGATCACACCCCCCTCCCACTCTCTGCTATCGTGATGCTTAAGACACCTCAGATCTCCAAGATACGGCAGACATGTGCCCTTGAAGATTGAATATGTGTGCCAGCTAGTCAGATTTCCAAGGGTTTTCTTAACTTTCTAAGTCATAGTGAACCGGCGTCTCTGGTGCAGTGGTAAGGCAACTTGCTGTCGTACTCAAAAATCCTAAATTCGAATCCCTTATTTATCGAGTATCTGTCACCTTTCTGGGGTCTTGTATCCCTTTCAATTCGGTTTGGCCCTGAAAGGCAGGATCGAAACACGCCTCCTAAATTATCTAAATTGTATCGATTATTTTTGTTGTTGATCTGTGAGGATAAAAAACCCTTAAATTTAAAATCCCCCCCCCCCCCACCTCAAACAAACAAAACAATAATAAAAAAAAGAACAAACAAACAAACAAAACAGCGTTATGTTTTGTTACGTAAAAAATCACAGCATAAAGAAAACAATGTAACCTAAAATAGGAATGTTTGGTACTAATGACCTCCAGGTGAGTTCCGACATCTGAAACGCTCTTATGGGAAAAACGCTTTAGCATTCCTGCAGATACGTAGCCCATTAATCTTGTATGGCGTAGTTCGACCGAAGTCAAGGAAACTGTTAGCGATAGGAGGGGCTTAATTTATTGACTAGCAAGACCACCCGAGGGTAGATGCCACACCTAGCCATTTCCAATGTTCCCAGTTCCGCTAAAGCGACACCCAGAATTACCAGAAACACGCAGTGAGCACTCTTTCAATTCTCTTTTCCCTGGAGGTGTCAGAAATGGTACCGTGCTCAACAAAAATCGTGGTGGACAATTGCCGGTGGTCGTAGCTTGTAGTAGTTAATTAATAACCCGCGATGGAAATTGACTTTGAGCAATCCCATTGACCTTGTTTCTGAGTGGACGATAGGAATCGCCGCTCCGACACATTAGTGGATCAGCCTTACGCATGTGCATAGTAGAAATCAATCCCGTCATGTATCGCCGGGGTACTAATGGCGCCATGACAGTAATGCTTTCCTGTTTCGAGGACAATTTGCTTCCTCCGTTCTCCTGGCTGCTGTTTAAAAATGTGCCGTTATTTCATCTTGGAGTCCGTTCAGCATAGCGTTGGATGGAAAACAAAACTGACCACTGCAAAGAGTGCCTGGACCTGAAATGAAAACAATAAACTTATTGTTGTTTAATACTTTTCTGAAGTACAAATGAATTTTGTGATGATGGCTCTCGTAAATACAAGTTACAATAATGCTTAACCCCAAGCCATCGTTGCAGTTCATATTACAAAATGGCAGTTGCATGAAGCGTATTATTACACTCATTCAGCATTTGTTAAATCAGTTTGAGAGAAACAAAGAGGCAAACTTTGAGATATGTCGAGGTTGTGATTTGCTACATATTTACTCAGATAGGCAATTTGTAATCTTGTGCTTTCCAAAGTAATGGGACGATGTTATAACGATGTACTATTTCATACAGAATTCGAATGTATCCAGGTTCCATCTTTAACACACCCCTCTCTTAACTTACTTTCTTTCTTTCTTCTCTCTCTCTCTCTCTCTCTTTCTCTCTCTCTCTCTCTCTCTCTCTCTTTCTCTTTCTCTCCCCCTTTCTATCTCTCTGTGTATCTATCTTTCATCTCTCTGTTACTCTCTCTTTCGCTCTCTCTCTCTCTCTCTCTCTCTCTCTCTCTCTCTCTCTCTCTCTCTCTCTCCCTCTCTCCCCATATCACTATCACACGTACACACACACACGCACACACACACACACACACACACACACACACACACACACACACACACACACACACACACACAGATACACACAGACCCACGCCTACACACATACACTTACACATAGACATGCATACTCGCACATACACACAGACTGAGAGAGAGAGAGAAAGAGTGAGAAAATGAAAAGAGAGAGGAGAGGGGGGGGGGGTGGAGATATAGAGTGCTAGCCTCATTCATTTCACAATCTGGAAA
The DNA here is from genome assembly GCF_000002075.1 of Aplysia californica. Classification (NCBI taxonomy): domain Eukaryota; kingdom Metazoa; phylum Mollusca; class Gastropoda; order Aplysiida; family Aplysiidae; genus Aplysia; species Aplysia californica. The sequence goes on from NW_004797504.1 coordinate 188,837, forward strand.
TATTGCGTAGAGGACAAGTTCTCTTTTTCCATATTATGTAGCCTTATCCTACCATAATCTTCTTAGCTTACAACCCTCTTGTTAAAGTATGTTTCCCTATCAAAAGCAGTGTTGTCTGGTCCCCTATTATTACTAAACATCCACCCCACTGTCGCAAATGAAAGCCCAAAAATTCGTTAGGTCAACGCAAATCCAATACATTTTTGTCACAGCCTTTGTGTTTCTTCCGCTTCCAAGATGCTCTCGGCTGCCGTTTTAATGGCTGTTGTCTGATTGTTGGGGCAAAAAAAACAATGAATGGATAGAGGTTAAGAATTCACAATTCCATTAATAACTCCATCGAGCACTTGCATATTGTTACCACGTACAACTGGGTCAGAAGTTGGGAAGAACTTCTAGTTTTAGGAAGTGTGACGACAGTTTATTGATTATTTTTGTTTGTTTCTTGCTTTTGCTTTTCTTAGCGAGACAAAATACGTCAATGGCTAAAAATACAGAATGATGACGTGAGAGATTCCATTTAAAAAATATTGCTAAATTTGCTCTTGCTTTACAACGCTCTTCAATATTGTGTAGGCGAATCTCTTTTTCTAGAGAGATCTCCGTCACAGAAGAGAAAACAAAACAACAACAAGAATAACCTAGAAGAAAATGAAATAACAATTTAAAAAACAAACAAACAAACAAATCTAGGAGCAACAGAGACAAAGCAAAGAAAATTAAAGTAAGAAGAACCCCCCCCCCCCCCAGCATTTCAATATGGGTAAAAAAAAACATTTAAAACAAATAAAGTAGACGCAAATTTAGAATGTTTGATTGCTTGTTTGTTTGTTTGTTTGTTTGTTAGTTTTGGGTTGTTGTTTTTTTGTTGTTTTTAGATTGGCAGCATAATGGCCCGCTTGTGGTAGGAACCAATAACTCAAGTGGAGTGAATCTTGTAAGGGGGGGGGGGGGAGGGGGGGGCAGATGTTTCTAGCGTTTTAGGTTTATTTCTAGTCAAAATTTAGCGTATTATGAAATAGATTATTCACAATCGATTAGTTTCATAAAAAACGTTTATGTTTTGTACAGTTTGCCAGTCTGATCACACAGGTGACGATGAGTAAGTTGACTAATAATTTGTGATGGAAATCATCGTTAATTTTTATGGTCAGGTCCGGACTGCGATTCCGAAGGTTTTTGAAGAGAAGACTGTAAATCTAAAAATTATGTTAGCATTATCTTTTTATCCCTTTTGAATGTCAGAGCTAAGGAGTACGAGACGAAACTGCACGTATGTTCTATTCGAAAATCGAATTTATTGTATTATATATTATTATGTCCTTACAATTATAGTGCACAAAAGAAAATCAGCAGAGACATTATATTTATAGTTCCAGTGGAAAGCGATTTGGGTTTTCCCTATTCTCCTTTAGCTTTGAAAAACTGACATGAAATCCATGAATGAAAAGGGTTAAAACATAACCTAAATATAAATTACTCTGTGAACTTAATGATAAATGTGATGATATCCGCAGGTAGAGTTTGGTGATATTGATGCTATTAACACACTATATATCCAACAAGAGAAATGCATTGTTCCTTTTAACGATTGTCAACATAAAATGAATGAACATTGATGTACATCATAACTGATAAAAAAAACTCTTTTCTATCTCTCAATTCTTGAGTTTATTATTTTTTTTCCTTTTTTCTCCGAGTAGGATCGAGAATTTGTGCTAGAAATAAAACATTCTTGTCTGCAAATAATAAGAAATGAATCGAAATTTTAAAAAAATAACAACTCATGAGAGTTGTAATTCTACAATTCTTTAAGAACGGGTGATAATTTTGGCCGGATAGATTTTTTTTAATGTGCTGTTGCACACTGTAGTTTGAGCATAACGTCCCTTTCAAAATTGTAAGTTTGCTAAGAAACGGGACATCCGATCAAACATTAAATTGTATCTGATAAAAATTGACCAACTTGTGTGAAGAAACATGAATAATAATAATAATAATAATAATAATAATAATAGTAATGATAATAATAATAATAATAATAATAAATAGCATTTGTATATCGCATATCCCTGCTCAGCAGCAGGCTTTATGCTCTTTACACTATATTATTACCCCAGCAGACCATAGAACACTCCGAAACATTCTCAGCTTCCCGGGAAGCATACAGTGCAAGCAGCTGATTAAGCGCTCAAACACTAACAAACTGACAAGATCTTTCGCTGTCTATAGCCGGGTACCAATTCCCACCTGGGTGAAGTGAGGAACATTCATGTAAAGTGCCTTTCCCAAGGACACAACGTCGGGCCCTTGACGGGATTCGAACCCACGACCTTACGGTTGCGAGTCCAAGAGCCTAACCACTAGGCCACCGACGCCACTATGAAAATGTCTCCTAGCAACCCACGTTAAACACCGTTACGTTAGTTAGTAGTGCAGGCGGATTTGCAATCGTGAGATTGAAAGTTTGAAGGTTCGAGTGTCAGCTCGACCCGACGTGTTGTCCTATGGAAAGACACTTTACACGAAATTTCCACTTGCTCGGTCCTTTCGGAGATGGACGAAAAACTCGGAGGCCTCGCCTCTTAAAAAAACCTAACAGTGTTGTTAGGGGAGTTTAACCTATACCATTTCGCCATTTTTTTTTCACGTTAGTAGGGTCATCCACATGGAATCCAAAACATAATATTATACTTAGCAAAGAGATGATTGGGGTGGTGTAGTAAAGTTTGATTTTCTCCTACAAAACCTTAATCATTTTTAACAACAACAACTTTTCTTGAGAGCTAAATGTTATTATGTATGTCGATAAAAAATGTCCAGGGGTCGTTTTCCATAGCTGATCACAAAAAAAAAAAATAGAATTTAAAGATAAAACATTTTAAAACCATAACTTTTTAAATACGCGTCGTGCAAACTCAGGGTGAGATGTAAACTGTTCAGTGTTCAATTCTACTTCAGAATCACGTGATTTCTGATTCCATTTACAAAGATTTTTAATGGAAACTTCCTTTGGAACAGACCACCCGAAGCGTGTGCTACACTCTAAATTAAAAATAATATCTTCCAAACTCTCCAACACAAACCGAGTTTCTCTCTCGTAGTAGTGATGTCACACGTGTCAGACATGTAGGCGGACCGGCCATACTGCTGAGGACAAGAAGGCCTGTCGGTATACTATTGCTGCACCACCGTGCCATTTCAGCGCAAGTGTGCAAATGCTCTTCTAAGATCGTTTAACGTGTCTGTGTGAGTCTTGAAAAAGTATTCACCCTTTTGTTGGACTAAATTGCAAATATACGTGCATTAAATCGTGAAGTGGAAGAAACACTTTAACCCTATCCGTGCGTCGTGTTTTACTATCGTATCCATACGACGTGGGAAACTCTGTGCCACCACTTTCCAAAGAGGACATTTACTTGCTAATTCGATCCCTACGCTTTGCATACCAGTCCGTTATAATGATTTTTTTGAGAAATACTGAAAGTTCCAAAGAGATCCTCGCACTAAAAGTATTATAAAATGTGAAGAAGGCAACCATGGGGGGGTACAAAATGACCACAAGACGTACGGATACTGTAAACATCTGAACAAAGCAGTCACTTTGAACTCAACGCTTGACATTCTATGAAGACCAATGAAAGGCGTTGCGAGAGTTGTGTAGCGTGTGGTGATACTGGTTCTTGTATTCACAAGCGAGAACGCTCAGTGTCCTGAAGCGAGTACAAGCATGATGACGTCAGTGCAACAAGTCCCAGTGCTTTATTATAATGTTCAAAGAACCCCCCC
>NW_004797504.1:193204-194269 GCF_000002075.1 Aplysia californica
TATATATCTCCAAACTGAAAAATGTTTAATGTGTCCCGCGCGCTCATATGACCTTATGCAGTTGCGAGCGCCGTAAAACACTTACCAAAAAAAACAAAACAAAAAACAAAAACAAAACAAAACAAAGCAACCAAGAGTCGAATTCGCATATTATGCTGAGGTCAAGAAGGAACATCTACACGCGCTGGACAGTTTACTGACACAATAGAGCTCAGCTCCTGACAGACCCCGTTGGAGAGCAGCTGTCATAGTGGGCAGTTTGTCATAGAAGGATTCACAAACACGAATTGTTATAACCAAGACAAAAGCCCCCAAACTGCGCGCATCCACAAATGTGAGAGGATTTCTTAGACTGCTCAAAGTGTGGCAAACTTTTCTCTAACATGGAATGTGGCCTATTTTTCTACCCATACTTGCTTTGTCCCTTTTCCCCAAAATTGATTGCAATTTTTTTTTCCTTTACAGACTGTTGAAACTGTTTATTAGGCCATTTTATAAATATTCTTCTTCTCTTTTTTTGTAATAGCCAGAAAATGTTCTCTACATTCTTTTTCGTCCAGAGTTGAGATGTTTGATCATCTTGGAGTAGATGGCAGTACCTTTTTGTAGCAATTTAACCTAATTAATTTCTTAATTTCCTATTATCATGTCATCTCCTTTGTGTTTATTAATTTCTTTTTTCTTTAATGATACTATCTTTTGTAAAGTTTTCTACTTATCTGAGCCAATGCAGTCTCTACTCTCTCAGCAAGACACCTTTACTTAACGGCCAGTGAAGTACAGAACTCTTGCTTTCAACCTGAATTTGTTAAGATTATTAAACAAGTTGCAGTTGAACCTGCTCTCGTGATAACCAATTGTCCAAGACAATCAAATTTTTAATGTAGAGACAACTTGAAAGTTTGAAGGTTCGAGTGTCAGCTCGAACCGACGTGTTGTCCTATGGAAAGACACTTTACACGAAATTTCCACTTGGCTCGGTCCTTTCGGAGATGGACGAAAAACTGAAAGTTGCGACGTGTTGTCCTATGGAAAGACACTTTACACGAAATTTCCACTTGCTCG
>NW_004797504.1:194369-199369 GCF_000002075.1 Aplysia californica
CCCCCCCCGTCTAGCCGAAAAACAACAGCAAAACTACTCTCTATGTCTCTTTCATGATGAAAACTTCTATAATGACTCACCTGTGTAAGATGACTACTTTTCTCCTCAATATTGAATGGAGATCATCATGGACATACTATTCTACTGAAAATTAATTAGAACTGGGAATGCTCTTCTTTCATTCTGGTCCCTCTGAAATTTGACCAATAAGAGGCTTATCTGTACTCAGTGACCTGCGCCATAAGTCAACGTTTCCCGTAATATAATCAGCACTCACGTGTTCAGGCCCAAGTTTGTTCTACTGTAGACTGCTTGTATCTACCAGCTGGGAATGGGGGGGGGGGGGTGAAGAGGAGGAAGCGAAAGTGAGACAGGGGAGGGGGGAGTGATACTTATGTCAAGACGACCAGGACCTGTTTTTTACTCAGACACAAAACGCTATTTTGTAATTTGACAATGTAGTACTTTTTGTGTGTGCGCACTATCCAACTTACCGAAATCGAAAACGAAAGATGTCCCGTTTCAACTTACGATGTTCAAACTCGAGCAGAGTTTTATACAACAAATTAAATAATAGCAAACAGTCTGCTTCCAAGAGGGTTAGTTAGTTGAAAAAAAATAACGTCGAAAGACACAAAATCCCAACCATTCGATTTCGACAAACTCTTGTTGTTCTGAAACCCACATTACAACAGTCGCTGTGGTAAACAAGGCGTCACTACTACTGCCCCAGGGCCGACACTGCACTGTCTGACTGTTGTATTAGCTCGATATCACGCAATCCGTCTACAGCTAGGTAACGAGTTTTGTGGGATAGCCACAAGTCATGTCTCGGAAAATCCTGATCGAATTTCATGCTCATCTGGGGTCTTGTCTTCTTCTGACCAGTTCAACCTTGTTTATAAGGCAGATAGATGGGCCCTTCCAGGCTATTCAGCCGACAGCAAGTAATCGAGTTGTCGAATATCCGGTTCTCTAGGGTTGGTTAGTGATTGGAATCCGAATTGTTCCTCTTCCTTCGACTAACATTAATTTTATGCCTAATCGGGAGTCCTGAAGAAGAATTAATTATGGAGCCTGCTCTAAGAAATTAGATTAATATACACTTTAAAAAAAAAACCCGTCGATGCAATTTAGATCAATCATTCGGGAGATTGGCTTCTTTGATCTTGCCTTTTAGCCTAAACTGGAGTGAGTGGGATACTGTATCGCAGCTGGATGACGTAAACGATAATCGAACGTTGGGATATAATGGCTACACTGAAGAGACTGCGGTCGTCGTATGTGCCTTAGTTGGAAGCTAATAATAACCCTTTGAAAAGAAACTCTTCAAAGATGTCGTGGGCACATAAAGCTAGGTTTCTGATTAGCAGAAGTCAAAAGGCAATGATGTGCATTTAAAACCATCATTCACAACTTAGAAATGTTAAAAAATGCACACATCATAATATTATGCAAGTTGCTGCAGATCTTTTCAAGGTTCGGATTATTTTAAAAAACTGAACTGAAAAATTCTTATAAATAACGAAGTTATGGTAATGCCCAAATTGAGAGCTTTTTCGAGCTCTTTCAAATGACTAGAATGTATTTCTCCAATAATACGTGTCACGGCGAAGAGGAATCAGGCTTTCGTCAATTTTTTTTGGCATCTAGAGTTATTGTATCGTGTTATAGCTTGTTCATTTGTCTTGCTTAGGGTGGAAAAATATCAATTTATCTTGAATAGAAATCGAGGTATTTGCCAAAGAAAGAGATGAGAGTCACCTGGTTTCAGAGGTAAAATTAGAGAGAAAATGACAGCCAAAGATGACTTATTTCCTTAGCTTGAGATTTTGTGGTAACAGAAAATTTACATACATTTTTTTGTGTGTTTGTAATCAACAACCAAATCCACAGAGAAATGTGTACATTAATGTGCATGAAAAGTGTTGAGTGAAAACAAACAAAAATTCAATAAAAATTCACAAACATGCGAAAAAATGCTAGTTTCCTCACTTTGATTATTTTGACGAGTGTCTTATTTCACCACGTTGTCTCACATATAATGTAAAGTGTGTTACTTCCCCATCAAAGCTATTCAAGTATAAAAAAGGAGGAATGCCTCGATCTCGCCAGCCAGGGCCACACAGACTGGGAGGGATACAATGTACCAGCTGAAAGACCACCTAACAGTAGAGCAGTGAGATCAGAAAAGGAGAGATCTAATAGATGCAATGGAAAGGGCATGCTCGGGAAAAACGATCGACAAAAACCGAATAACTAAGCTTGATTATTTCGTTTGTTTTGGTAAGTTTTCCGGCGCTCGCAACTGCATAGTGTGATATGGGCGCGCGGGACACATTAAATATTTTTAGTTGATAGGAATTTTTGATTTTTGCCCGGGTGGCAGCCGAAGCCTACTCTTATCGATTTATGACCACCAAGATATTTTTAACGTGAGCAACTTGCACTTCGAAATTTTTCACAATTGTCCGAAAAGGCTTTGTAGATCTTTCCTGCCAGACGATCAGAGGAGTGGCTGAAAGGTAGCAGTAAGGGACCAAGGAGTAACAGTAGAAAGGCTGCAGAGAGAGTCAGGAACCCACAGGAGGGGGCAAAGGAGGTGAGAGGGCAGGGGCAGAAAGTGGATACGAAAGCAGACAACAGAACATTGCTAGAGTGCAGAAAAGGAGGGGAAAGAAGACAATTTAAGAGAAGAAATATTCTCAGTCGCTACCCAGATTCGAACCCTGGACCTTTGAAGGAGAGGCGAACACCTAAACCTCTTGGCCACGAGAGTCCCTGAATAATTAAGCAGCAGGTGTTGCAACAAACAAAGAAAGACATAGTTTACTTCTCCCCTCGACATCAAACGGTGATATAGACCAGAAACAGTAAGGTGATGTACATATTTCTCTGTTATCGTAAAAAAAGCTTTCTATTGTAATCTTGTTGTTTAAGTATTTTCAAAAATAACATTGGATTGTACAATATAAAAGCTTTAGTACGACGAATAGTTCACATTTCGTTTTAGTAAGAGTTTTAGGATACTTACAACACAATGATGTAATGCGTACGCCAAAGATTAGAGGTGTAACAAGAGAGTAATATACATAGAACATGAGGAGGGGTAACGACGATAGATACTTGATACGAAAGATGGGGCACACATTAACAACACAGAACCCGCTAACCACCGTACTGTTAAACAGTATTAAAAATGGGGTTAAGCTATACAGTGACCCTGACCTTTAATTTTAGTGCGACAGGGGAAAAAACTAATAAAGAAGCTTCTTCAAGGAAGTAAAGAATCGGTTAAATTCTAGTCACGAAGCACGAAAGTGTGGACGTGGCGGGGATATCAAGTTCAAGCAATGTAAATTCTGACTAACGTCTTCTGAAGTTCCAGTTTAGAACAACCCCCGCTTTCCGGAAACCAATGACATTTTATCGTCTTCTCTGTCAACGTTGGCAGTTTTTTCCAAGCAGGTTTTCTTTATAAAAATCGGCCAAAAGGAGAAAGTTGAGAAAAAAAATTAAAGAGAAATCCTTTTCGGGTCGCGTTAAGTGTCGAAGTGTGGGGGTTAGTGTTGCCGTTTTTAGTGTCCTTCTGGAAGTGACGAGTCGACTACCAAGAACTCGAACGTTATCCTTGACCCTCTTTTTGACGGTTTTCGTGGAGGGCCCTTGGGGGCCATTTGGTTACTTGGTCGATCAACAAGAGGAATCTCCGAGTTCGAATCTGAGTAGAATTCCAGATTGTAAATTAAGTTCTTGTCTTTCCCAGAATACATCTTGTCTTTCCCAGAATACATCTTGTCTCTCGCCTGCCGACGTCCAAGCCTCGTGTACTTAGTTTGTTCTTGTTTTTGGGGACGGTCAAGCGACTGAGGACAGCACGATAAAATGTCATGAAAACTGTTCGTTTTGTAAAACAAAAGAAAACAGGCACCATTAAAAAAGATGAAGTCAAATGGCGATCCCCAAATCCCGAAAAAAACCCATTCATTTGAAATAGTTGAGATCTACCCTTAGGGGGAAAATTAAATGCGATCATGTTCTTGTGAGCGTTTTGCATTTAAGTATCAATGGATCATAACGAACATAATGACATGGAAAGTCAACATTGTTGTAAAGAAGCTTGACAGCTTTTATTCACAAAGCTAGATCTAGCTTTATAAATATTACTATTAGATTATATTTTTACGCCCTTAATTAACAACTTTAATAGATTGTTATGATTTGGTGAGCGAGAGGAACTTGGTGTGTGTTAGAGCGTTTGGAAGATAATATTATAACTATATAATCATAATATAATATAATCATCTTAGGTTTAAAATTATGTATTATAATATAATATACATATAACATACATGTGTGTTTACAGGTATGTATGTGTGTGTGTGTGTGTGTGTGTGTATGTGTGTAAGTGTGTTCATGTTGATTGTGTGAGAGAGATTAAGAGAGACAAAGAGAGAGAGAGAGAGAGAGAGAGAGAGAGAAACACAGAGAGAGAAACAGAGAGAGAGAGAGAGAGAGAGAGAGAGAGAGAGAGAAATACACACACACACAGATATAGAGAAAGAGAGAGAGAGAGAGAGAGAGAGAGAGAGAGAGAGAGAGAGAGAGAGAGAGAGAGAGAGTGGGAGGGAAGGAGAGAAAGAAAGATGGAGAGATGATGAAGAGAGAGAGACACAAAGACAGACAGAGACAGAGAGAGAAAAAGAGACAAATTCAGAGAGAGAGACAGAGAGAGACAGAGATAGGGACAGAGAGAGATAGCTTCTAATGTAAGAGTAGCCTAATGAAAGAATGACGAGGCACATCTCTGAAAGAAAGGGTTCTAACGAACCAAAGCAGTAGAGGCATAACAGATGAGTAAAAGTGTCATACCATTGTTGTTGCTATTATTATGCAACAGGTAGCAGAAAAATCCCTCGGATAGCTTATTGCACTTTCCTAATCCTATCAAAATTACGCCATCTGATTAGGACATACAAAACGTTTTGCACCTGAATTGT
>NW_004797504.1:204369-207780 GCF_000002075.1 Aplysia californica
TTTTTGGTTTTGTTTTGGGTTTTTTGTGGGGTGGTTGATTTTATTTGTAACAGGAGGAGGAGCATTAGCCAAGGGTGACGAGACTAGCGCCTGTTCTGAGGTCCTTATCTACACAGGTTAATGCTGCTTCTATGATGGCGACGTGTCATAAACGTGGGAAATGATACACCATATCTATTGTCGGGGGAAAAGCCCCATGAACACAGCAACCGTTGTTAAATGAGAATAAGGTGGATGTTTTAGATAAAATGTCAAAGCGTCTTTTACCTTAGTACCGAAATGAATATTTTTAAAATCTTTTTTTTCTTCTCGGAAATTGAAGTTAAACCGGAAGTTTTGTTCTGGAAATGATATTCAGCTATAAAATATCGGTTGAAGCTATAGTGCATTATTATTAGGACAAATTCATTGTTACGCCCATAGCTGAATTACTCATAGGTCTACCTCCATGATCATGGTGTGGATTGCTCAGGGCTGACTCTACAAAATTGGGTGTTCTTGAACGTTTTATGCTCTGAGAGTTGAATGCTCTCTCTGCCTACTTAACTGCAACCTCGCCACCTCATAATTCCACAGTGTATCTGACATTTTCGGCTGTCTTGGGTAATAGAGACATTGAGATTAGAAAGCAAATGCTTTTTCTGTTCTATCAAAATGTTAAGAATATTCGGAGTCGTTATAAAAATATTCCAATAAGTGCATTCCATAAAGCTTGAGGTATTGTGAAACTAAAGAAGAAAAGATTTTTTCAAAAATTGACGTCAATTTTTTTAAAAACTATGTACTGAACAAATAGAACCTTGCAATTCTGAGACAGCGACCTATCAAGCTCAGGTCTTAGATGCAGAGGTTTGTGTTTTACTAAACCGTAAAGAATCAGTTGTGAATTAGTGTTAAACATGTGCCATCTAAGTTCAAAACGTTTCGGGCACATGTTCACACTAATCAAAACAATTCTTATTGACACGGAAATAGACTGGGCAATTATTCAAATTAAACGTGAACCATTTCCAGATGAATTTTAACATTTAAGATATTATGGTGATTGGTACACATGATAGTTAAGAGGATTTTTGTCAGTGCCTCTCAATATATATGTGAGGCAACGTGGTGGTATCAGGCTCTCGTCAATTTTTGGGCATGTCGAGTTATTGGTATCATTTTAACGCTCGTTCAGTGGACTTTATTTGGGTGAAAAAAATATCCATTTGTCTTGAATACAAGTTCAGATATTTGCGAATGAAGGAGGTTTTCAGAGGTAAAATGAGTGAGAAAAGGGCGTCCAAAGATTAGTTATTTCCTTAGCTTTAGAGTCCGTGGTAACTGAAAATACATTTTTTGTGCCTTTAATTACCGTTTTTCAGAAAAATCCACACAGAAATGAGTTCTTTAATGGGCATGAAGAGGGTTGAGGCAAAAAACCAACAATTTGGAGAAAATTCAAAAACCTATGGAAAAATGCAAGTTTCTTCACTTTGATTATTTTGACGAGAGCCTGATTTCACCACGCTGCCTCACATATCGTACTGCTCTAAATATCGCATATGGAGGTTTACCCACCTTTTACCCTCCCCTTTTCCAAGAGCAGTTGGTCAGGGAGGTTTTAACTAGCCATCTAAGATCCATCAAAAGCTGTGTCCATAATTTAGGGGATTCTATTATATCTATTATATCTCCCTTAAAATTACAAATATCTATCTGACATGTTTGACCGTTTTGAGTTACTAAGACCATAAGGTCAGAAACTGAATGTTCTGTCTACTCTATCGAAATCGTAAGTTTTTTTTTCGGAGCTATCATCAGCTACTTAAAGAACACCTTTTTGAAAAAGCTTCAGAGGTTGTGAAACTCAAAACACCTGATGTCAAATTTCTCAAAACTAGGTATAGAGCAGATATAACTTTGTGATTTTAGGGTAGCGTATTGTCTATCAAACATACCTCAGTTCTTTACAAATTCTAAGTGCAGTTTGTCTTTTTTTCCTTATCATTCCTTTCTTTCTGCCTTTCTGTCTATATACCTAGTACTATTTTGGATTTTTTTATATTCAAAATCGCCACGTAGTGCCTTACGGGGCGTTTAACGTTGAATGAATTCACAATTTAAAAAAAAAACAACCCAAAAAATTGAATAAAGTAAACTTTTGAAAAAGAATGATTCTCACGTTCACAAAATTAAAGCCAGGATTTCCAAGTGCTGTTTCAAACCCAATGCACTACACAATAGGTTAACGGAAATTCCTATTTTTACATTTTCTGTCCTACATATTTTTTTCCGTCAAGGCTTTGTCAAAGTTCTAAAGACTGCTGATGGAAGAAGGGCAACGTAAATTCCCAATACTAGCCTAGCATCATTCTGTTCAACGTATTGCAACGTCTAATCTTACACATAAAAAGGCTATGTCAAGAAATGTGATTATTCTTTACAGCCAATAATTCCCAACCCACGACTTTTGATTACATGAGGAAATTACAGGGAAGATTGTTTGAAATCTAAATTATTGATAAGGATTCTTTCAAAAACAGAAAAATAAGACATGGCAAACTGCAGTGATAAAACCGTAATAAACATCGACATTTTTGTAAGTTTCCTAGTTAGGGTAACCACAAATCGAAGTATTTGTATTTTCGATGATTTAAACTGACGTGATTAATGTGTCTTACTGTGTATGGGTTAGTACTTAATATAGGACCATTTGGATTAAATTATTTTCTTTTGAGTTACACGTCATTCTTTTCCTTGTTCAGTCCCACTAGATAACAGCATATTAACTACGATCTAGGGCTTGCTGACAGCAACTTGTTACATATAGATAAATACAATTTTCAAAACAGAAGGATAAAACCAGCAGCGCAAGGGTAGCATTGAAATGGAGCTCATAGGGAAAACGGTGAGAACTTTTTTGTTAGAGTTTTACGGCACACAACAGGGTCATATAATTGCAGAAGACTAGAGTTGTTACAAGAGAGTAAAAACACACAACAAGAAGGAAGAAGGAGGAAAGATAAGGACGATAATATGTTTGATAGGAAAGAAGGAGCAAACAACACCAGAGCACCCGCGAACCACCCATGGTGTAGAGAAACGCCAGAGAGCTATCACACTGATGTGCAGGCACGTGACAGAACTCGTGATGGCCTGAGAGAACTGCTTGTCAACAGCAAGGCAACGATCGAAATGCCAGAAGAGAAGGAAATTAAAATGATTGAATTATGGTTTGTAATAGTGTAATAATATTATAATATGTGAACCCCACATCCCTTTACCATATTCCCCCTCTCTCTCCAGTCCAGTCTATCATAAATAAATATTTTTCCGAAATCTCGAACAAGAAAAACTCTTACTGTGCCTCAAGTCTCCATGTATTTTTCCACCCATGATCTTCCTTATACACATATATATATATATATA
>NW_004797504.1:207971-209316 GCF_000002075.1 Aplysia californica
GGGGTGTAAGTCTTTATTTTCTGACTGACTGTCTGCCTGTTAGCCTTCCCAAATTGAAATCTTTTATCTCTACAGTTTCTCTTTCACTGTTCTTGTCCTTTGATTTGTATACTGAAAAACAGGATCAGAAAATCCTTTTATACTCCCCTTTCATCACCTCCTCTTTCCTCATCTTTCCAACCTCTTGCCCCGCAGATGGGTTACCCAGCCTATCACCCTGACTCTCATTAATCATTCTATCTATCCATCATTCACACACTTTTGAACTAGGTTACAATACACTGCATCTCTGTCTTCAACACCGATAGCTCACTATACATTTAAAATGCCCCTCCCGTCTTCCACCATGGCTCTAAAATCGCACTTACCATTTCATGGCTCCTCACGTACATGAAAACCCCATCCACTTTTGGTATGACAAAGCTTCGGCTATTACTATGCTAAATCCTGCAATAATAATATCTAAAGAGGAGATGGAGACAGAAGGCCGGAATACATTGCTGTCAATGGAAATTCTACCCCATAATAATATTTCAAACTGAGAAGAGAGAGAGAGAGAGAGACAAGGAGGGCTCTAAGACCAAGCACTCACTAGGAACATTTCCGCTGGACGAAACGTCTGCAAAGCATGGCATCACTTGATGGTGAAGAGAGACGAGCATGCGAAAATTGACCCATTCATAGCATATCCGCAACCGTGCAACAAGAGGAAATTGTCCATGTGTACTCTAGAGTTAGCAATCATCTCACAATTTCTTTTCAGATAACACAACTTTGAATTTTATAAATCTGTTAAAGAAAAAACCAATACCGCGAGGAAATAATAAACAACAAAGAGGAGATTAATTTATGTTCTTTGCTTTAGCTAGATAAAAGTTTTCTATAATAATAATAATAATAATAATAATAATAATAATAATAATAAAGGTAAGAACAATAATCACGTTATTAATCATTATAATTTAGTCAATATTTAGCGCGAATAAACAAAAATAATTATTCTGTCCCGAATTGCTACTGGTAGCGAAAGTAATCTATGCGAGCGTGTATTTCACCAAGAATGTTAATGTTCTGAGGAAAAATAATATTTAAAGCTAGCATGCTCTTTCAAGAGTGATACATATCATATATAAATAACTAGGTAGAGTGCAGCAGGCTGTGTGATACTGAACTGTATTGTCAAAGTAAACGTGATATTTCTCACTGATCGCAGGCTGATTGTGAAAACTATATTATTTAAATGACAGACCCATACACATTACTCACCTCAGATGACTAACACTACAGGCATGTGCATTTTTCAACAGCAACACCAACAACACCGATAAAAATACCCCCTCCCCTC
>NW_004797504.1:210913-213875 GCF_000002075.1 Aplysia californica
TGTGTGTGTGTGTATGTGTGTGTATGTTTGTGTATATGCACATACATACACACACAGGTATGAAAAAAGAGAAAAGGATTCTGAAACAATCAATAGGCATAATCAACAACAACAACACAACAACAACTTCACTTAGAATGATAATATAAAAAAAGCATCAGGGGCAGCAACAATGCCCTCACCACAATCATCATCACCACCCCCACAAAAACTGCTACCATCAGTACTAACGCAATAAGACTAATACAATAAAGGACAATTGAAAATTAATAATAATTCTTCAGAGACTTCCAACCCAAGACGTCAACCGCGAGTGTCTTGGAGACGAGTTGACAGGTGTGTTCTTAAGTTCTCATTACAACGACGTAAATTGATCACAAGGTGTCAGATTTTTCGCGGGAATCATCGGTAGCCCCTGGCCTGGCCAGACAACAATCAATAGTCTTCGGTTTCCTTTGTTATTGTGGTGTTAAAAGTGATGGTATAACAACGATGTTTGTTTTAAAGAAAAGCTGACCTTATCTTTTCTCCTTTCTCTTCCTCTTCATGTCTGGGGGGAGGTCTTCGAGGATTTTCCATTTTGCTACAACATTACACTTTTTGACCTCTCCCCGTTCCCAAGAGCACGAGTGTGTTTACTTACTTGCGTTACTTTTTCCTCACCTCTTACACCTCAAGGTGTCACTGGGATATTATGTATGTCACATATGGGTCATGTGTTTTGCTTTGAGGATACTTTGATCCATCTTCGTTTTAACCTTTCTTTTCCCTTGAAGGAATTGGTCTCTTTTAAGCACAAGGGGGCTATCCCGAAAAATGATGTTTTGAGAAAATCGAGGGTAAAGTTTTTGCCCTTGTTCAGTTTCGTTAAAAGACAAGGAGTGTTTTCTCAACAACCAAGCAACATAGATACAAATGAAACCAAGCTTCTCCTACAGGTAGAGCAATGCCCACTTTTGGTGTAGGACAAGGTTTCTAGGAATCTCCGAAATCTGGGTTAGCCTGCGTGTCCTTAACAGCGACCAATTGAACTGCGCGTTGAAACTGACTGTTGTGACCCTATTCTCATAGAGTATTCGAACCTCCTTATTTTTGCTGTCTCCCAAAGTATTTAATGATCGATTCGACACCCACTTATTGTCTGATTTCTCACTTTCTGTGCCTGTCTTCTTGTAATGTTTAAAGTTAAAGTTTTTTCTAAGGTATTAATTTCTCTGGATGCGCTTTGTTGAGAGTACATGTTTGCCGCTGATAACAAAGACTTCGTATAAAGATTGACCTGATGAGTTGCATCTTTGTTTCTATAGGAATAATTTGATAGCGGAGAACGGGAGCTTGTTGGTTTGTGACAGCTGTTGCCTTTTGGATCAACCTGTTTGCTCTCTCAAAAACATTCTGTCATTCGCATTCGTTTCCAGTTCGCAAGTCGATTTATATTTCTGTGCTCATAACTAGCCATACTCTTGGCACCCATTAAAAAATCCACTTTACTTTTATGTCGCCTTTGTTCCACATGGCAGCCTTTCCAAGCCATGTTGATCTCATTTCTAATATAGACATGTTTTTGGCGCTCATATGACCTTATGCAGTTGCGAGCGCCGTAAAACCCTCTACTATAAAAAGACATGTTTTAATGAATCAAATGGAACTATTTTATTACTTAAAGTCACAAAGCATTTTTTCTTGTATTACTACCATTCTTTCCTCTTTTTGGGGGTCTCTCTTCGGTATTTTCAGGTTTGGTCATTTTTTACATTGATTCTACTTGACGAATTAGTGAAATGGTGTGTGGTGTGATGTGTGTGTGTGTGTGTGTGTGTGTGTGTGTGTGTGTGTGTGTGTGTGTGTGTGTGTGTTTATGTGTGTGTGACGTTGTATGTGTATGTGTGGGTGAATGTTGTGTGTTCATTGGTGTATGTGTATTCGTATGTTTATGTCTGTGTGTGTGTATTAGTGTGCATGCATGAGTGTATGCGTGTGTGTGCGTGCGCGCGCGTGTGTGTGCGCACGTGTGTATGAGGGGGATAAGTAGTGTTTAAAATCCAGGACCATTTCCTGCACTATATGAAACGGTGAATAATAATCATAGTTGGAAATTAAAAAAAATACAACTAAAAACAGCTTGATACCCATTATTACATTTCTAAAAAAAAGGATTTAATGACAGTACACAATACACACATATGCGCACCGATACAAACACACACAGACCTACACACAAGCACTCACAGCACATGTATACACTCGTTTTTAGATAATACATGAACATTAATGTCTTCTGAGATCGAGAATAAAGGCTGTATAATACACCTAGCATGATTTATAATATATAGGCCTGTCACATACTAATGTTCTCCTTTATGGTTATTTAAAAATAGTCACCCCATTTCGGTCAGCAGTAAAACGTGTTTGTTTAACACAGGCAAGGTCAACCTTGAAATAAAGCAGAATAAAGAGAGCCGTTCGGTATGGATATATTATGTATTTATTCTGTTCCCTTGGCCCCTCCTCGCGAGGCGAAACGGAAATGATACACGATCTTGTGCGTTCTATGTAATTACCTCAGAGCATAATAAGTGAGTCACGAATCACAGCCGTCATTGCTTGTGTCTGATCTCTGAATAAAAAAATAAAAAAACAGGACACAATGGGACGTATCGTGGTGAAACCAGGTTCTCTTTCAAATATTCAAATGTAAAAAAAAAAAAACACATTTCATTTCCTGGGCCGTTGGGCAATTTTTTTCCCGAATTTTATAATAGTTGGTTTGTTGTTTTTTTTGTCTTTTTTGTCTTAACACTCTCTATGTTCTTTTAAACATTTCTGTGTGCATTTTACTGACAAACGTTGATCACAAAAAACGAACACAAAATGTAAATTTGCAGCTTCCAAGGACATTCGAGCTTTGGAAGTCATCAAACTATGGCCGCAATTTCCACGTAAATGTTACTTTTGAAACCAG
>NW_004797504.1:213975-219905 GCF_000002075.1 Aplysia californica
CGTTCCCAAGAGCACGAGTGTGTTTACTTACTTGCGTTACTTTTTCCTCACCTCTTACACCTCAAGGTGTCACTGGGATATTATGTATGTCACATATGGGTCATGTATTTTGCTTTGAGGATACTTTGATCCATCTTCGTTTTAACCTTCCTTTTCCCTTGAAGGAATTGGTCTCTTTTAAGCACAAGGGGGCTATCCCGAAAAATGATGTTTTGAGAAAATCGAGGGTAAAGTTTTTGCCCTTGTTCAGTTTCATTAACAGACAAGGAGTGTTTTCTCAACAACCAAGCAATATAGATACAAATGAAACCAAACTTCTCCTACAGGTAGAGCAATGCCCACTTTTGGTGTAGGACAAGGTTTCTAGGAATCTCCGAAATCTGGGTTAGCCTGCGTGTCCTTAAAAGCGACCAATTGAACTGCGCGTTGAAACTGACTGTTGTGACCCTATTCTCAAAGAGTGTTCGAACCTCCTTATTTTTGCTGTCTCCCAAAGTATTTAATGATCGATTCGACACCCACTTATTGTCTGATTTCTCACTTTCTGTGCCTGTCTTCTTGTAATGTTTAAAGTTAAAGTTTTTTCTAAGGTATTAATTTCTCTGGATGCGCTTTGTTGAGAGTACATGTTTGCCGCTGATAACAAAAGAGTTGGTATAAAGATTGATCCGATGAGTTGCATCTTTGTTTCTATAGGAATAATTTGATAGCGGAGAACGGGAGCTTGTTGGTTTGTGACAGCTGTTGCCTTTTGGATCAACCTGTTTGCTCTCTCAAAAACATTCTGTCATTCGCATTCGTTTCCAGTTCGCAAGTCGATTTATATTTCTGTGCTCATAACTAGCCATACTCTTGGCACCCATTAAAAAATCCACTTTACTTTTATGTCGCCTTTGTTCCACATGGCAGCCTTTCCAAGCCATGTTGATCTCATTTCTAATATAGACATGTTTTTGGCGCTCATATGACCTTATGCAGTTGCGAGCGCCGTAAAACCCTCTACTATAAAAAGACATGTTTTAATGAATCAAATGGAACTATTTTATTACTTAAAGTCACAAAGCATTTTTTCTTGTATTACTACCATTCTTTCCTCTTTTTGGGGGTCTCTCTTCGGTATTTTCAGGTTTGGTCATTTTTTACATTGATTCTACTTGACGAATTAGTGAAATGGTGTGTGGTGTGATGTGTGTGTGTGTGTGTGTGTGTGTGTGTGTGTGTGTGTGTGTGTGTGTGTGTGTGTGTGAAGAATTATGTGTGTGTGACGTTGTATGTGTATGTGTGGGTGAATTTTGTGTGTTCATTGGTGTATGTGTATTCGTATGTTTATGTCTGTGTGTGTGTATTAGTGTGCATGCATGAGTGTATGCGTGTGTGCGCGTGCGCGCGCGTGTGTGTGCGCACGTGTGTATGAGGGGGATAAGTAGTGTTTAAAATCCAGGACCATTTCCTGCACTATATGAAACGGTGAATAATAATCATAGTTGGAAATTTAAAAAAATACAACTAAAAACAGCTTGATACCCATTATTACATTTCTAAAAAAAAGGATTTAATGACAGTACACAATACACACATATGCGCACCGATACAAACACACACAGACCTACACACAAGCACTCACAGCACATGTATACACTCGTTTTTAGATAATACATGAACATTAATGTCTTCTGAGATCGAGAATAAAGGCTGTATAATACAACTAGCATGATTTATAATATATAGGCCTGTCACATACTAATGTTCTCCTTTATGGTTATTTAAAAATAGTCACCCCATTTCGGTCAGCAGTAAAACGTGTTTGTTTAACACAGGCAAGGTCAACCTTGAAATAAAGCAGAATAAAGAGAGCCGTTCGGTATGGATATATTATTTATTTATTCTGTTCCCTTGGCCCCTCCTCGCGAGGCGAAACGGAAATGATACACGATCTTGTGCGTTCTATGTAATTACCTCAGAGCATAATAAGTGAGTCACGAATCACAGCCGTCATTGCTTGTGTCTGATCTCTGAATAAAAAAATAAAAAAACAGGACACAATGGGACGTATCGTGGTGAAATCAGGTTCTCTTTCAAATATTCAAATGTAAAAAAAAAAAAATTTCATTTCCTGGGCCGTTGGGTCAATTTTTTTTCCGAATTTTATAATAGTTGGTTTGTTGTTTTTTTGGGTCTTTTTTTGTCTTAACACTCTCTATGTTCTTTTAAACATTTCTGTGTGCATTTTACTGACAAACGTTGATCACAAAAAACGAACACAAAATGTAAATTTGCAGCTTCCAAGGACATTCGAGCTTTGGAAGTCATCAAACTATGGCCGCAATTTCCACGTAAATGTTACTTCTGAAACCAGGCGACACCCACCTTCTGCAATCGCAAAAATCTCGATTTTTATTTAAGGAAAACAATTTTTTTAGCTGTTTTTTGGTGTTTTTTTTTTTGTTTTATTTGTTTTCTTGTCGCGGTTTTGGTAGTTGTTTAAAAAAAATAATAAAAGCAAGAAAAATAAACACGCTATAAGTAAAATATATCCAAAAAGTGACGAGCGGTTGAATCCACCGCGTCGAGCCACGCACGGTTTGTGTTTGAGTAATGAGTTTATGTTTGTATCAGTTCCGGAGGACACAATGCAGGAATTTCCGTTGACGATATGATCACCATCGTAATAGGTTTGCCCTACTTCTATCCATATCCATCTTTCTCTCTCCCTTTTTTAATCTTTCTCCTACCCCCCCCCTCTCTCTCTTTCCCCTTTTCTTTCTCCTTCTCTCTCCCTCCCTCTCAAGCCATCTCTCCCTCTATTATCCCCCCCCCCCTCATGCCCCACGCCCTCCCCCTCACACCCCCGCCCCCACACTCTTACTCTCTCACGACAATATGAGCAGTGACACATTTCCATGTTGGACATCTAGGGCATGTACAAGTTATTCCCCTTTATTTAATGACAACGGAAGATCCCGGGAGATGAAAAGAGTTGAAAAGTTGCCCCTGAGAATCATTCCCTGATGTCAACGTAATCGGAACAAAACTCAGACTGATAGCGCGCTGGGATCGACCGGATGAGAAAGGGATAACTGTGGGCTTCCTGAGTTACTTGTAAAGTCTATGGATTTGCATCAAAGACGAGAGGAAATCACCTTTAGGGTCTTGAAGCTTTCTTGAGTGAGGGCAAGGATATTCTTGGGAAATGGGCCAGTTTGGGGGGGGGGGTTCTTTTGGTTTATATATTTTGCTCGTGTTTGAAGTATAGTTTATGTGATGAGTTGAGTTGAACATTAAACATGAATCTAGACCTATGTCTATTAAAGGATTAATATCATACTATCAAAATACGATTGGAATACTATCTCACAACTAACGATAGTTTATTCTTAATAATTCTTCATTTACATCATCATTATTAACTAATTCGCCCTTATGTGAGAGGTGTAACTCTCATGAAATTGAATATGAATTTAACTTTATTTTCTATTGTTCACACTTTATCATCAAAGGAAATGGTTAATTCCTCCCTTCCTGACTCAGCCCATGGACAGAAATATGCAATTTTTGACTCATGATAAGAGATATGTGCACAACCTTTACCTATTCATTATGAGAACATTATTTATCAAATGAATGTTTTGTGCGATGTGATGTAGGCCAATGGCCTTAAACACTGAATAAACTTACTTACTTACTTACATTTACATCAAATCCGAATGATTGTGGATGTGTTTTTAGGTGTAGACATATTTCTCACACAATATTTGAAGGGCACACGGGAAAAAAAACAGGCATAGTCACAAACTGGAAATTGTGAAGGTGTCAATTCCTAAAGCTTGTGAAATCATTACTTCATTTGCTTGACTGGTGGTTTATTATTATGCTTAGTTGAATGGGAAATCTAACACTGACAGCAATAGTCAACTGGCAGTTGAACAGAAATATAGTTATGAATCAAAAAGCATTCACAATTGGTCGCTATTAAGGACAAGCGGGCTAACCCAGATTTTGGGAATTTCCTGAAATTTTGACCTACACTAAAAGGAGGCATTGCCCGACCTATAGGAAACGTTTTGTTTCATTAGTGTGTAGGCTTTATTTGTTTGGTTATGGAAAAAAACTCTCCTTCCCTTTTCAAGAAACTGAAAAAGGGTCCAAAAACTTTACTTCAATTTTCTAAAAAAAACCCAGCAATTTTCGGGATAGACCCCTTGTGTTTAAAAGCGACCAATTGATACCCTCACGATTTTCGGTTTGTGATTATGCCCATTTTCCCTGTGTGCTCTTCGTTTTAAAACGAACGATTTCCCGCGCTCTTTTTTCGTTTTTCACGAACAATGTGAGTCGCTCAATGCCATGTGTGTACTTGGATTCAAATTTTAATGCTTTAACCTCCATTTTAAAATTCTGCGAAGGATTTTGAAATGCTGATTTTCGTTGGGCTTTTAAAACCCCTAGATTTCAAACTCAATAATTCATGAGTCTTTTTGCCAGTATAATGAGTACTATATCAATTCGATTCAAACCATTTACATACAGAGCACTTAAACAAAGAGAAAATTAACTGTTTTTGCTTTATCTATTGAATATTTGTTTTTTAATCACTTCTGAAGGAAAAAAATCATTCTAATGGATTTACACGCCTAAAGAAATATATCATCGATTCCGTCTTTAGCGGACAGTTCTGACTTATAGTGCGGTAAAAAAAAATCGTGGGGCAACTTATTGTCAAATATTTCCTAAACTTTCGAATTTAATCTTATGAGCATGCCTTTTGTATCTGCTAACGGCTCTGGTTTGTTCTTCTCCTTACCAGCAATCTCATCTCCGTGTGAAAAGGTAAGATTTCTACTACCCTTTACCGTATAATGTTTCCTGCATGGGTAACTTGATTCTGGCTTTCTCCGTCTTGTATGAATTGATTCTGACATTGATGCTACTCATTTCTAAAACTGTCACAAATTATATTGGGTTTTATCCCTTGCCCACAAAACCCCCTGTCTAATGTATAATGCCTGCGTCATCTTGTGAATGAATGACGGGCTCCAGGAAGTAACCGCTCCCATCTCAATCAACATTTTCTCTTCCTTTGAAATACTCCTCTCTCGAAACCGATACACTTCTTCCTCCAAAATAAATAAAAATAAAAATCAAATTTTAGAAAAAAAAAGGAAAGCCAGAAACAAAAACAAATTACCACAAAAGTAAAGCCAAAAGAAAAAAAGATAGCAAATGAATTTTTAAAAAACAACAACCTAAAACTAACAAGAAGAAGAACAACAACAACAAAAAGAAAAAAAAAGCACGAAAAGCAAACCAACAACAACAAAAATGCCATTTTAAATCATATCATAATTCAAACGTGAACGAATCACTTTCGCTTTTTTTTTAAAACAAGGGTAGTCATATTATTTTCTATAATTTTATGACCATGTTTAATATTTCAGTAGCAATAATTCCAATTTTTCTGCTACCCTTTTCGATCAATCAAAATTATGTGAAGATCGTGCCGTTTGCCACCACGGCTAGAATCTGCGGTCCTCAACCGTATCCATACGCCATGGGGTCATTGTGTACCCCCGGGGTTGTATTCTTCACATTTTAAAATACTTCTAGTACGAAGATCTCTTTGAAACTTTCAGAATTTCTCCCAAAAAAATCATTTTGGCAGATTGCTATGCAAAAGCGTATGGATCGGATTAACTAGTTTAAATGAATAAATTTCCTCTTTGAAGGTGGTGGCACAGAGTTTTCCACATCGTATGGATATGACTGTAAGACACGATGTACGGATAGGGTTAAAATATTATGCTTCTTGCCAAAGCTCGCGGTTTCCATGAGTGCAAGTTACAAAAACCCAAAAACATTAATAATACAGACTATTGCAGGAGGCCTTGTCTACTGTTTAACCACTTCCAATCCACCCTCCCCCCTCCACACAC
>NW_004797504.1:222235-225008 GCF_000002075.1 Aplysia californica
TGTGTGTGTGTGTGTGAGTGTGTGTGTGGGTGGGTGTGGGTGACAAACATCAAACCCTAAAATTGGAATAATGATTAATTCAAACAATAAGACGACGAGTACTATCAACAAATTGAAAAAAGAAATCTCGCTTGATGCTTCGCTAGAACGTGACAGATTGATGATGATGATAAACTAAGCCTTTCCGGTCAAAATTAAATATTCAACAAAGAAAAAAAACCGACACGAAATCTAGATTAAAAACAAAAACATTGTGGCGATTTTACGAGTTGTCAGGCTCTAGTCGCCTCTAGCAACAGTTTAGCAACTTTCAAAACCTGCCAAGTCAAAACTTTGATTTCCAAATTCACTGTCATTTAAGTTGTTGTAAAATCATAAACTAAGGCATAAAACGTGTCTAAGTAAGCCATAGTCTCAGTTAGAAGCAAATTATTGCTAATATTGGTACACAATTTTTATGTTTAACAAAATATGCAGCTTTTCTCCTAACGTAACCAGCTTGACGTAGCAGGTTTTGTAAGTGACCTTCAGCAACAATGTGTCACGACGCAGTGGAATCAAGCGCTCGTCTTAATTTTGATCACATGAAGTTATTGGTATCATCTTACGGGTTATTCATTTGTCTTGCTTTCTATGAAAAACAGCACGCATTATCTTGAATAGAAGTCGAGATATTTTTTATTGAAGGATGAGGGGGTCGCCTGGTTTCAGAGGGTGACATTAATGAGAAAATGACTCTCAAAGTTTGGTGACTTCTATAACTTAAAAGTCTTTGGAAATCACAAAATTACATTTTGTTTAGCCGTTAATCAATTTTTTTTCTTCATAAAATACACACATTAAATGTTTTTGAATAGACATACAAGGTGTTGATTCAAAAAAACAACAACAAAATTCCTGACTAGCTGAAAAATGCCGATTTCTCGGACTTTATTATTTTGACGAACGCCTGGTTTCACCATGATGACTCACGATTGATCCCTGGAGATTTGGGAAGCCATTCAAACAACCAGCCCAACGTGGGGATTGCCCCCCCCCCCCCTAACGGGAAAACTGAGAGGGTCAACGGTTCCACTCGTCGTTTCTTCATTTGGACCAAGGATATTCACCCCAATTTCGAGGGATACTGTTGAGGTCGATAATGACCCCGGACAGCGGGTTGACCACATAAATATGGCACTGACCTAGGCAGAACTCTTCCATCGAACTAGTAGTGTAAACACTGTTGCTATTAGTGACTGTGTTTCTTCACCTTTTGACTTGATTTTAAGTCGTGTAAAATGTGCGGCAAAAAAGACCACTCTTTTTTCAGACGTTGTTTGAATGATTAATTTTTACTAACAGACTTATTATCCAACTCAACCTTCCTCCCCCATCAATGCTCTAAAAAAATCCCATTCCCCCAAAAAAAGAAATTAAAAAAAGAAATAAAAAAAAGAAATAAAATGCATGCCTCTACACAATTGCCACTTACCCCTTTGAGACGATTTAAGTGTACTCATAAATATATTATGTAAGTCGCTACTGAAAAGCACCCTTTTAAGGAATGTTCTAATGAGTTGAAATCTGCTTTCACTTTGTCATATTGGCCTTTTTTCGGCTTTTAACAAACATTTGTTCTACTTCATAGATTTGATGACGTATACGGATTCAGAAATGTGTTAGTCGGCTTTAAGACTATTAATCCTCTGGCCTTCCACAAATAACAGGCTGTAAAAATAATTTTTTTATGACACTCGCATTGGCAAACAGGTGGTCAGATAACAGCATGTTACAAAATCTTTAGAAGCAAAAGAAAAATAATTTAGTACAAGTCTGTGCAGCATATTCTTAATGTGAAAGGATGAAATCTCCTCTCAAACAAACTAACATTGATACTTAAACTGGAAAACAGCCACATTAGTCAGAAATGTATAGCACCATTAACACATGTTAAAGATCTCCGACCCTTCATAACCTTTGACTACACCAAAAAAACTTTGACTTGAGCACACACACGTCATATTTTTATTTGGAATAAACCACAATAGAAGTAGATTTTGGAGGTGTATTTCGTTAACCTCTCTGCACATATCGGGCCAATAAATGACTTCAATGGACGCTTACCCCTAAAATAAGCCATAGAACTGGTTACACCAACGCTGAGTACACTGCCAGATTAATTAAGGCTTTTTGAAAAGAATACACACACTGTATTAATGTTAGTTTGTTTGAGAGGAGATTTCATCCTTTCACATTTGGGACATGCCGCACAGACTTAAGGAGGTCACTTACAAAAACTGCGAAGTCAAGTTGGTCAAGTTGAAAATACAGCTGGCTCTCTAGACACTAAGTTGCATTATAACTTTGAACAGCTTTAACCCACTGTTTGATTATCAAAGAGGGAGGAACACCAAAGCACTTTTCCCAAATGACTACTCATCCTCCTCGTCCTCCTCCTCCTCCTCGTCCTCCTCCTCCACCTCGTCCTCCTCGTCCTCCTCGTCCTCCTCCTCCTCCTCCTCCTCCTCCTCCTCCTCAATCTTCTTCTTCTTTTTCTTCTTCTTCTTCGAATTCGTACCCAGGATAGATTTTAGGCATAACGCCAGATTTGTGGAGCACTTTTTTAACATCCCTCAAACGACCCAGTGATTAGTAACATCTCGTTAGGGATTCGAATCAGGGCCATCTGCTCCGTTGTCCAGCATAATTCCAACGATATCAATGGCTTGCCACCAATTAATCTACACCACACAACAGCTTTCCAAAACCACTATGAAGTGACCTAACGCAT
>NW_004797504.1:225161-236999 GCF_000002075.1 Aplysia californica
TGTGTGTGCGTGCGTGTGCGTGTGTAAGTGTGTAAGTGTGAGATAGACATCAAACCCTAAATTGGAATAATGATTAATTCAAACAATAAGACGACGAGTGCCATCAACAGATTGAAAAAAAAGTCTCGCTTGATGCTTCCCTAGAACGTGACAGATTGATGATGATGATAAACTAAGCCTTTCCGGTCAAAATTAAATATTCAACAAAGAAAAACAGAAACGAAACGAAATCTAGATTTAAAACAAAAACATTGTGGCGATTTTATGAATTGCCAGGCTCTAGTCGCCTCTAGCAACAGTTGAGGAGGTAACTTTCAAAACCTGCCAAGTCAACACTGTGGTTTCCTCATTCACTGTCATTTAAGTTGTTGTAAAATCATAAACTACAGCATAAAACGCGTCTAAATAAATCATAGTGTCAGTGTGAAGCAAATTGGAGGTAACTTTCAAAACCTGCTAAGTCAATACTTTGTATTCCATAATCACTGTCATTTAAGTTGTTGTATAATTATAAACTACATCATAAAAAGTGTCTAAATAAGCCATAATGTCAGTGTGAAGAAAATTGGAAATATTGATACGCAATTTCTATGATTACAAAAATTGCAAATTTTCTCCTAACGTAACCAGCTTGATTTAGCGGGTTTTGTAAGTGACCTTCAGCAACAATGTGTCACGACGCAGTGGAATCAGGCGCTTGTCAAAATTTGGGCACATGGAGATATTGGTATCATCTTACGGGTTGTTCATTTGCCTTGCTTTCTGTGAAAAAAAAACCCCACTCATTTATTTTGAAAAGAAGTCGAGATATTTTCGATTGAAAGATGAGGGGTTGCCAGGTTTCAGAAGTAAAATTAGTGAGACAATGGCCGCCAAAGTTTGGTGACTGTCATAACTTAAAAGTCTTTGAAAGCCGCAAATCTACACATTTTTATGCCGTTAATCAATGTTTTTCCATAACATCCACTCATAAAAATGTTTTTGAACGGACATGCAAGGTGTTGAGCAAAAAAAAAAAAAAAAATTCAAACACAAAAAATATCCAGACTGGCTGAAAAATGCAAATTTCCGGACTTTATTATTTTGACGAGCGACTGGTTTCACCATGATGGCTCACGATTGATCCCTGGAGATTTGGGAAGCCATTCAAACAACCAGCCCAACATGGAGATTGCCCCCCCCCCCCTAACGGGAAAACGGTGAGAGGGTCAACGGTTCCACTCGTCGTTTCTTCATTTTGACCAAGGATATTCACCCCAATTCCGAGGGATACTGTTGAGGTCGATAATGACCCCGGACAGCGGGTTGACCACATAAATATGGCACTGACCTAGGCAGAACTCTTCCATCGAACTAGTAGTGTAAACACTGTTGCTATTAGTGACTGTGTTTCTTCACCTTTTGACTGGATTTTCAGTCATGTAAAATGTGCGGCAAAAAAGACCACTCTTTTTTCAGACGTTGTTTGAGTGATTAATTTTTACTAACAGACTTATTATCCAACTCAACCTTCCTCCCCCATCAATGCTCTAAAAAAATCCCATTCCCCCAAAAAAAGAAATTAAAAAAAGAAATTAAAAAAAGAAATAAAATGCATGCCTCTACACAATTGCCACTTACCCCTTTGAGACGATTTAAGTGTACTCATAAATATGTTATGTAAGTCGCTACTGAAAAGCACCCTTTTAAGGAATGTTCTAATGAGTTGAAATCTGCTTTCACTTTGTCATATTGGCCTTTTTTCGGCTTTTAACAAACATTTGTTCTACTTCATAGATTTTATGACGTATACGGATTCAGAAATGTGTTAGTCGGCTTAAAGACTATTAATCCTCTGGCCTTCCACAAATAACAGGCTGTAAAAATACTTTTTTTATGACACTCGCATTGGCAAACTGGTGGTCAGATAACAGCATGTTACAAAATCTTTAGAAGCAAAATAAAAATAATTTAGTACATGTCTGTGCAGCATATTCTAAATGTGAAAGGATGAAATCTCCTCTCAAACAAACTAACATTGATACTTAAACTGGAAAACAGCCACATTAGTCAGAAATGTATAGCACCATTAACACATGTTAAAGATCTCCGACCCTTCATAACCTTTGACTACACCAAAAAAACTTTGACTTGAGCACACACACGTCATATTTTTATTTGGAATAAACCACCATAGAAGTAGATTTTGGAGGTGTATTTCGTTAACCTCTCTGCACATATCGGGCCAATAAATGACTTCAATGGACGCTTACCCCTAAAATAAGCCATATAACTGGTTACACCAACGCTGAGTACACTGCCAGATTAATTAAGGCTTTTTGAAAAGAATACACACACTGTATTAATGTTAGTTTGTTTGAGAGGAGGTTTCATCCTTTCACATTTGGGACATGCCGCACAGACTTAAGGAGGTCACTTACAAAAACTGCGAAGTCAAGTTGGTCAAGTTGAAAATACAGCTGGCTCTCTAGACACTAAGTTGCATTATAACTTTGAACAGCTTTAACCCACTGTTTGATTATCAAAGAGGGAGGAACACCAAAGCACTTTTCCCAAATGACTACTCATCCTCCTCGTCCTCCTCCTCCTCCTCGTCCTCCTCCTCCTTCTCGTCCTCCTCCTCCTCGTCCTCCTCCTCCTTCTCGTCCTCCTCCTCCTCCTCCTCCTCAATCTTCTTCTTCTTTTTCTTCTTCTTCTTCGAATTCGTACCCAGGATAGATTTTAGGCATAACGCCAGATTTGTGGAGCACTTTTTTAACATTCCTCAAACGACCCAGTGATTAGTAACATCTCGTTAGGGATTCGAATCAGGGCCATCTGCTCCGTTGTCCAGCATAATTCCAACGATATCAATGGCTTGCCACCAATTAATCTACACCACACAACAGCTTTCCAAAACCACTATGAAGTGACCTAACGCATTAAATATCATCATTATTATTATTATTATTATCATTAAAAAAATAAATATTATTACTGTTATTATTATGTGGCTTTTCGCCTGTTATGTCAGCCAGGCGGTTAGGAATTAGGGCAACTGGGAAAGCGTCAGCTCATGAATACTAAATCCTTTGTCAGCAGAGGTCTTTAATTACAGTTATATGCTCACCACGGACACAGCGGGGACATACGAGTTGATCTCATCAACAAGGAACCCTCCTGGGGACACGTATGTGGTGAGCTTTGTGTCGTGTCCACTCCTGACTGGTGATGGACACTGAGAGATGGACGTCCCAAGAGTCACGGAAGGAACTGAGTGCTGTTGTACCGTGACACATATTATAGATGGAATCGAAATGTCCGCTGTCACCTTTCAAGTCCTGTCAATAAGGCTGTGTTCATCTCTTGACGTCCACACGCAATGCCACAAGACACCTACAATTTCCTGGGACTCTGTTTTGATATATTATTTATTATTTCATGAAATTCAAGACGACGGAAGAGATCGAAAGAGAGTGCCTCCTAAATGATTTTTTGTCGAAATACTGTTTCGGGTGTAGAAAGCCTGTAATTACAGTTACGCGTGTGATCATGGTTGTTGTTTTTTGGGGGGGTTAAGACAAAATAACGCTATCATCGCTTTTAAGACAAACAACCTTTTCTCCCATTATTGGGGCCAACATTTTATAACTTTGGTTGATACACATCATCTTCTTGATCTTCTTCTTCGTCTTTTTCTTCTTCTTCTTCTTCTTCTTCTTCTTCTTCTTCTTCTTCTTCTTCTTCTTTTGCGTACGCATGACAGGTTTTTCGCATAACAGACTGCAATTCCTTCATCTTACAGTGCAGTGTTGATTTCCAATTCTATTTCATCCCGTATCTATTAGATTATATTACATTAACCGTAGAATAATCCGTTCCTTAACAGGAAGTAACTTTCTGTTTCAAAAGGACTTCTTAATATTTGTGCCAACTTAAGTGTCTTGAAATATGCCCAGACGTGGACACCAAGAGCAAAGTCTTATTCAATTTCAAATCCGACAATGAAACTTTAATATGAGAAACTACGATTGGCCTACAATTTTTGTGTGTCTTTTTCGAGAAGACAGTGGGTTCCATATTATTCTAACAACACTATGATCAAGGAGTGTATGAAGCATTATGGAAACCCTGGTGCTGTGGGAAGGGGGGGGGGGTGCGGGTGGAGGGATAAAAGTCTTGAATCCAAGGTTGACATGTTTTCACCATAATATCTGTTTCTGTCATTGCAGGGTCAACTGATTAAAACATATAAAAGCTGGAACTGATACCAATCACTGCACTCCACAACCTCGTTCTATTCCTACCCTCATCCCAGCATACCTATGTCACCCCCCCTCCACCCCATCCCCACCTCAACCAACCAAATACCCATCCCATCTCTACCCAACTCAACACCATTACATCCACTCACCCAACAACCCACAACCTTATTAAAATTCGAGTTAGTCGTCACAAATCACGAACAAGGGGGAGAGTCGACAGTACAGCGATAACTCCCCTCGCTACTGCCGCAGGTCTAGCCTTACCAAATGGGACATGAGAAATCAGGGGAGATAAGAAAGCGCGGGTGGAAAACCCCATCTCATGAATAATTTCCCGCAGAACGGGAGCTGTTTAACCACGGGTGTGTGCTCACCTCAGACACAGAGAACGGACGAGTTGATCTCATCAACAAGGAGCCCTGGGGACACGGAAGTGGCGAACAAGTTCAAGGTCTGGTTTGAGCCATTATTCTGTCTTTTTCTTTGTTAGGCTTGCGGAAAGGGGGCGCAACTTGTAGAGTATTTCGGACACGACATTATAGCATTGACAACCTGACGCGTTTGACGTCAAAAGACCAAGCTCTCTTATTTCTTCCTCGACGGCAGTAGCTCTTACCAGCCTGGGGAAAACCACCCACTACTGACCCATTTGTGAAAGGACGAGACGGATTCAGACGCACGTCATTTGTTTAGCATGAGGAGTGAATGGCATCATCTTCGAGTTTGCTCTTTTGTCTATATTCCACTGAAAGAAACACCCATCTATCTTGAATAGAAGTCGAAATAATTTCCATTGAACGAGGTGGGGTCGTTTGGTTTCAGAGGTAAAGTTAGCGTGAAAATGGTCACCATAACTTGAGAGTCCTTGTAAACTGAAAATTCAATCTTCTCTGTGATGATTTTATCAACGTTTGTTTAGTAAAATCTACACAAATGTGTTTTTAAATAGATACAAAATGTTTTGAGCCCCCCCCCAAAAAAAAAACAACAACCCAACAACAACAAAAAACAAAAAAAACTTATAAAAAATACCAAACCGGGGGGAAAATGGCAATATTTTGAATTTCATTATTTTGACGAGCGCCTGATTTCAAAACGATGCCTCACATTTTGCCATATTAGTGAAAGAGGGGGGGGGGGTATTGACTGATATTATACAACCCCTCGTTTGGAATTAGATGTAGGCGGGTGTTACGAAATAGACGTATTCTTAATTTAGAAGAAATGGTAAAACTGCTACAGCAAAGACGCAGCTAGAGCAAAACAAGCTTGAAAAATATTCTTTAAAAATAGCCATTGAACATAACGCCGGAAGACCACATGTGGAGGGTTTGCAGGGGACGTTCAACTTGACCTGAATAACTACAGTCCACAATACCGGCACACGGTCGCCATTTGCATACAATATTTAGAGATTTTTACACTTTCTCTTAACTGCAGTAACTACTAGAAATGTAAATGGCCCGATATATCACTCTAGTTCTGTCGTAACTTTTTCATGAGAGGAACAGCGGGTGGAAGTGTTATTAAGAGTACTCTCGATGCTGGGAATCGAAATTGAAAGTCGCAATATTACCTCGTGGTGTTTACTTTTCGAGAGCTGCAACTAAAAGGGCCAAAAGTACAAGACATATGACAGTGTTTGAACGAACAGATTTCTTTAGAAAAACGTTAATTATTGCAACGACGGTGTGGTAGTTAGGCTGTTGGACTCGAAACGAGAAAGGTCGTGGGTTTGAATTCCTCCAGGGGCCTTGCGTTGCTTCCTTGAGAAAGGCACTTTATACGACTTTTCATCAACACCAAAGTGGACATACACCCAGGTGGGAACTGGATATCCGCTATAGACAGCAAAATCTTTTGAGAAGTTTGTTTGGGTTTGAGCGCTTAATTATTGGTTGTTTGCCTTTCATGCTTTCCTTGAGTCTGAGGATGTTTCTAAGAGATCTAGCGTCTTTTTGGGGTTATAATATACCGGCAAACAAAAGAAAGGCATCACTTTTTTGGTTTTGTTAAAACTTCTAGGCCTAGTAATTTTTTTAGCCTATCGCTTCTCCTTCCCCAATAGTAATACTAAGAAATCTAAAAAGTTTTTCATTTGATCAATGCAACTTTTTGATGCTTAAATTAATCTTCACAGGACCCACCTAAAAACAGACAATGGCATTTTTTTCTAAGCACGAAACGAATGTTTTCGACTTTAAAAATTTTTAGAAATTGGTTTCCTAAAGTCTAAGCCTTTGATCATTGACATTAAAAAACTGTACGTTTCACTCAACATCAGTGAAATCGAGCCTTTAGCATCCACTGTGTGTTTCTCCTCGTGCCAGAACTTTTAACGTCAACTTAGAAAATGACGTAGATCTTCTCCTTGTCTATTTAAAAGGTCCATTAAATCTTGGCCATCGTTTTTCATAAGATTCTAAAATGAAATAATAATATTATTATGTTACACTCTCTAAGTTTTACTTTGGCCACGTAAAACAAAAAATAAAAATGGTGAAATGGTATGGGTTTAACGCCCCTATCAACACTATTAGGTTATTTAACGGGCGGGACCTCCTAATTTAACGTCCGTCTCCGATTGGACCGAGCCAAGTTGGAAGTTCGTGTAAACTGCCTTTCCCAAAGACAAAACGTCGGACCGAGCTGAGCCTCGAACCCCCGAACCCGACGTAAAACGACACAAGACCATAATGGAAGAGGTGTTTGAAGGAAGGATAAGGAGCAGGAGAACCAGGGAAAGACAAGAGTAAAGTGGATTGACAACATAAAATATGGATTGGGCTGGATATAGAAGACTGTGCAACAGCAGCCCGAAACAGTGGAGGATGGAGGGTCAGTACACGTCAGCCTCTGAGTCAGAGTTGACACCTCCAGGTACTCCAGGCACTCTCTGGCTTAATCCGAGGCAATGTTTTCAGTTCAGCAATGAGCTGGATTCCGCATTTTACAAAAAGCTTGAAGTCTTTAGATACTATTTAAGAAAACCCGATTTTAGAAAACCGGATTTGCGGGTTAAAAGGCTTTTTAGATTTACCTGCTAGCTCCGCATTCTTTGACTAAGTAAAAAGAGTATGTTGTGCATGACGTCATGATAACATAAAAGACGTGGCCCAATAGAGTGGAGATCCCGTATATGCGTAATAGATGTAGCAGCGTCTGTATACAGGATACTCATTTTCTTCTACATTTAGTTTTGTATAACCTAAAAAGGATTTCAAAGACAAATAACGTAATGGTATCTTTAAAAAAAGTAGTCTTGGGGATAGTCTCTTTGTTATGCAAACAACAACAGACAGCTTAAACATTGTCCATTGCAAAAGAGGGGAAATCCTTTGTTACAAGTATTCTGTCAGTGTTATCGTTGGGATCTTAAAAATAGTAACCAGTATGTTCCAAGTACTTTTCTAAAAAAAGAAAAAAAAGTACCGTGCACAGTATGAATTTAAAAACGTAAACTCTAAATTATTGTGTGTGCATATGTGTGTGAGTACGTATGTGTTTGTGTGTGCATATGTGTGTGAATACGTATGTGTTTGTGTGTGCATATGTGTGTGAGTACGTATGTGTTTGTGTGTTTGAGTATATGTGTGCGTGTGCATACCTGCGTGTGTGTATGTGTGTGTGTGTGTGTGTGTGTGTGTGTGTGTGTGTGTGTGTACTATATGGTTCTGGGGAGATTGGGAGGGGGGGGGGCATTGTGTGACGTGGAAAAGGCTGTAAAGTAAAGGTTTATTTCTGTTGTGGGACAGCGGGATCCTGTGTGGGGTATGGGAGGAATGATTTTTCCCCTCTCGGAGCGAGTAGATAAATCTGTCGCAGGTTAAATCGATTTCGACCAGACGGCTATGGCAACTGGTTCCCCCGAGTCCATAAGGTTCTGTATTTTATTATAAAACTCAACTACTTAAAAACGTTCATTTGTCAAGATACGGCAAATAATGAACTTATGCCTTGAGTAAATCTAATGATATGTTATTTCTTACTTGATTAAATACGTTTTTCTCACATTGTTGGTCAGTTGTTGTTGGTGGTGGGGTTTTTTGTTGTTGTTGTTGTTGTTGTTGTTGTTATTTCAGTTTTATTTGTATTTACTCATTCATATATCATATATATATATTCATATATATAATATAAAATATATATTTAACATATATATGAAAAAAATAAATATATATATTTAAGAGAGGGGTTATAGTTTTAAACCCCTTTGTGTTACATTCAAATTGACAAAACGTACAGTGTTTTGTGTTTGTTTGTACGCTAGGTCCTTGGGGTTGGTAACCAGGTACATACATGTACAAAGTAATAACAAAGTATAACATTTTTCTGAACATTTCATACAAAATGTGTACTAGCATGTTGTAATCTGGAACAGATATAATTTATTCAAAAGGAATTTGTTTGACATTGAATTTTGAAAGAAGGAACCTGTTTTTGAAAACGGAAATGACGTTTATGAAAACCACATATAAAAATAAATACGCCAATTTAAAGGAACTTGTAATAATTTAAGGAAAGTCATGAAATGATTGGTTTGTTTGGCTTCTCTTTCGGATTCTGCACCTTGCTGACGTTTAAAGGCGTGTAAACGGTGTGTGTTTGATTTGAGGTGGCCGTGTTGTCTAGGGAGTTTTTCTTCTGGTTCTCTATAGGTACTAACTGAAGGACCATTTCCACCAGTAACGTCTTCTGCCATTGGTAACAAAAAAAGACACATTTCTCCCTTCCAGAAGAATATACATGTAGACTGTTATTGTCATTGTCAAAAAAGGTACTTGAGCACGATTACCGTATCTTGTGCGAAACTTACGAAGTGAGTTGGCGGTGAGAAAATGTTCAGTACAAAATGCTCTCTGGTTGTTCTAAATATATCTTAACGGGAGGAAAACTTGTAGAGTTATTCAAAAAACTATATTGTAGAAAAAAACGCGTTTTCAGAAAAAAACGGGCTACAAAGAAATTTTAAAAAAATAATAGATATATTTAATGAGGAAATGGTTGTGACTAACATGCCTTGTATATGAAAGGTAAAGCTTTAGGGGATTCTTAAGCCATCAAATAGTTGTTAAAAAGGGCTGAAAATCCGTAATGCCTACATCTCAAAATGTATAATTACTTTCAGGGTGTACTCCCCCCCCCCCCCCACACACACACCCACCCGTAAAAGAGAGACAATAAGAAACGGGGAGACAGCTAGATAAACCCTGGAGCAGGGATACTCGCCGCTCTAGGTCACGCTGACCTGACCGGAACTACCGGAGTGTAATAACGACTTGTTGCTCCATCGCTCGATCAGAATGGGTCTTCTCAAGACAGTCTCTCAGACACTCGCTCTTGCAAAAATACAGTAATAAGCTATTTACTAGGGTTTTATCTATCCCGATCTCCTTCCTCTTGTGGCTGGAAGTGTTGAGCAATGTATTCCAAGAAATTTTCAGATTAGTTCCTTATTTACTTCCAAGCACTCAAAAGAAACAAAATTCGCACCGTTTTGTTTTATTTTCTTCATTCTGGCTTTTGAAACAAGAGTTTTCTCCAAGCTTTATTGCACTAAAATAAGTGTCAAATTTATTTAGCATGAATAATAATAGTAATAATAATAATGGTAATTATTAGAAGAATTATAACATTGATAATAATAATAGTAATAGTACTAAAAATGATCATAACGGTATTTATGTAGCCCAAATTCACGTTTTACAGCATTCATTGCTTTGTTTACAACTGTTATCACCCAGGCAAGCCCCAGAACACCCAGAAATGCTCTAGGTTTAGAGGGTAGCATACAATGTAAACAGCAAAATACTGGGGCTAAAACACTACATTAGTTTTCGTAAGAGCTGATGCACAATTAGGTCATTTGAGTTTCGGAGATTAGAGGTGTTCCTGAGAGTAACATACAAAGGAATAAAGGGAGGAAGATACAGGCGAATTATTATTAAAATAATATACGAAAGTAGAAAACCACACCAGACCTAACCACCAACCATTCATTTAGTACATTTATTACAAACTGACAAGAATTTCCATTGGCTATAGCCGGGTGCATAATATTCATGTCTGGGTGAAATATAGAAAATATAAAAATTGTGTTGAAACGCCAATTCAAAAGACTTAATTAATATTTGGTGTCTTTAAAGGGGTTCGAACACACGACTATTCAATTGGGAGTGCAACAGCCTAAAAAACTCAAATGCACCAAATGAACTCGCATCCTACAGCCAAATCCCCAATTCATGAAGGATATTAAGCCGTTAAAATTGTCATCAACAAAAAGAGTGGAACTTCAAACGTTCTTACGCTCTTCAAAACATTATTATGAAATAAGGAAGCGATTCATTAAGGAGAGTGCTAGTTTTAAGCCGCAAGCAAAGCTCATGTCAGAATCCAATTTTCAATTAGCTTTTCTGAATAACGTAAACATAAAAAAGAAGTAATTTTATTCATTAACGGCTTTATAAAGAGATTTCTATCTTGGAAGGCACAAGACAGAGTTCGATGACCGAACTTTCAAGTTGAAGAAATCCTGGGTTTAGTCATGCATCAGATTCTGATCATTTATTCTACTTCATAAGTATCGTTTCGTTTTTTTAATATAAATATAAAATATGTACATTAGTGTGTTTGTGTGAGCGTGTTTGTGTGTGTGTGTGTGTGTGTGTGTGTGTGTGTGCGCGCGCGCGCGTGTGTGTGTGTATGTGTGTCGTGTATGTGTGAGTGTGTATTTAAATTTGTGTGCGCGTGAGCGTCTGTGTGTTTTTTAATATGAAGGTGTAGGTGCGTGGTTATGAGTTAGTGTCTGCTACATCTATTCTCTATGAGTTAACTACACTATATTACGAATGACTAATGGCGTCCGAGTGCGTTTACTTCGCTCTGTGCTGTTACTGCTTTTCCTCATTTTTTCTTTACGAGTCTGTAAACCTCAGCATGGCCAAGGAAGTGGTCACCGGGGGGAAAAAGGCGGCAATAAATAACCTCTTTATTACCCTCAGCTATGAGTCAAATAGTGAGGATGTCTGGCTCCTCGGTGGAAGAAAGATTTCTTTCTCCTACAGCAGAGGATAGCAGATGAGGAGGCTTTATTCAAAATGGTCACCAGACACCTTTTCGTTGTTGTCTCCTCCAGCAGCTGTGTAAACGTAAGGGGATTATCCTCTGGAAATTGACGATGGGCTAACAACCAACCTCATAAAACGTTACTTGTTACTGAAACGAAAAGAAGACGTAACATTGTCAATGTGTTGGAAGAGTGGAACAGTTCAAATCGCATAGAACTTGTATGACGGTTAAGAACTCGAAGAGCTCCTTTCTGAAAACGAATAATAAACATCTAAGTATATTATCAGATCTAGTCTTTAAATTGTATGTAATATGAACTATACAGTGGTGTCCGCTTAAGCCAAAATCAACAGGACCGCGGGATTTCTGTTCCGTTTAGTGTTGTTTTTGTGGCTCAGGGCGTGTTGATCTAATAAATACACCTGTCGAGAGCGAAAAATAAGGAATGCATGTTGGCAGCAAATTTAGCTTATTGATGCCTGCAGCTCAAATTGCAGCTATATATATATATTATGTGTGTGTGTGT
>NW_004797504.1:237099-238227 GCF_000002075.1 Aplysia californica
TAATATGTGTGTGTGTGTGTTTGTGTGTGTGTGTGTGTGTACACATTTGAAACTACCCTGACGGCCACCTGCACCTTACGGCGACCTGTTCAAATAGCACTTTTCATCCACCCCCATGCAATTTTTGTGTGTATTTATACTATAAGTTCAGTTTGCAAAACGGTCACCTATCGGACACAGCTGATGCCACCTTATTTTATCAACAAAAAGAAAACCATTTTTTTAAACAAAAAGAAAGCAAAACAAAATAAATGTTTAGGATGGCCGCGCAAATCTCCTGACACAAATTAGTTGCCTTAAGTTATTAGTTGGCTCCTCAACGCTGTGGACGAGCAGTCAAATCCATTCACGGGTCATTATTGTCTGTCCCTCCACAGAATGAATCGATTAATTTGAGAAGTTCCCGCCAATAAGTTGACCACTCGGTAACAATAAGATATAGCTGCTGAAGAGAAAAGTATGTGCTCCATCATAACCTATAAACCTCGCCCACAACTCCTACACAATTAATGGTAAGTGTTTGAGACTGGTGACGGCCTATCTGTTTATTTCACATTGATACCTCGTTTGTTACATTTTGTTTTGTTTTACCCTTGCACACAATCTTACTGATTAGATACACCTAGTAGAATTTAATAGTTACAGAAATCTCGAAACTTTGTCTCTCTGCGCTCAGAAAAATGGTTCACACATTTAGATAAATCCAGCCGCTAATGATGCCACAATTGCATGTACCTATCCTCAGACTGAAACGAATATCAGTTGGGAACTCGGAAGGGAATGTATTTTTTTAAAAATCCCAAATACCTCCCTCTCCATTAAAAAAAAATTAATTAAAAGATCAAAGAACATTCCATCCCAAGCAACAACAACAACAGCATAACTCATCTAACACCACCCCCCCCCCTCACTTTTCCTATTTTAAAAAGAAAGAAAGAAACACCTCTAATTAGCTTTACGGCATCATAAACCTATAACCACATCCTGTAGTGGCCTTTGAAGGGATTAATTTGTCTCCATCCCTTTTCATCAGCCCTGCCTTGGCCGGCCAACTGTCTTTCTTGGACTTCTACCTTTCCCTGGACAACAGGTGGACGTCTTACACCTGTTAGACTCTATACATATTTT
>NW_004797504.1:239360-241235 GCF_000002075.1 Aplysia californica
CTTTCTGCAGCTACTCCTTGGCTCCTTCTTACTGCTGTCTTTCAGCCACACCCCTGATCTTATGGTAGGTAAGATTTAACACCTAGCCATCTCGGACAAAGGCGAAACATCTCGAAGGTCCCGTGTGCAAGTTGCGCACGTTAAAGATCCCTTGGTGGTTCGAAATTGATGAGAGTTAGCTTCGGTCGCAACAGGAGCAAAATTCAAAATTAATTCCTGCCAAATTGAAAATGTTTAATATGTCCCAATCGCTCTTATGACGTTATGCAGTTGCGAGCGCCGTAAAACACTTACCCCTAAAAGTACCAAAAATAAGGCCCAGTACTGTGCCCATCTTGTCAGAGAATTGTGAGTCAGTGGAGAGAGAGAGAGAGAGAGAGAGAGAGAGAGAGAAAGACAGAGACAGAGACAGAGACAGACAGACAGACACACAGACAGAAATACATATAGACAGAGAGAAGGACCGACAGTCAATTCGACTAATTTATTTGTAAGTAGCCACAGACACTTCATAAACAGTAATGTTTAGAGAGCTGGTCTACTTAGCGTAGGTACCCCTGCAGCCAGCCTCCATTATCAATAGAGTGAGACCATTGGCGCAGATGAAAGGAAGCAATTAATGTGTTATGACTACGCGCAAGAATGGAAGGGAAAGCAATAGTTTCGCTATTTCTTTTACTATACAATGCCAACGATTACTAAACAATGGTTGCATAAGATTATATAATTGCTCTTGCTAATAGCTTCACAAGTCTAAAAATCGTACTTGGCTGAGAGTGTGTCAGTGTCCACTTAATGTGATTCACGATTAAGAGAATGGGTGCGAATTGCTTGGCGGCGGGAGTGATTTGAGAAAAGGGGGGGGTCGGTTTAGAAGGAATGGATGGAGTCCTTTGACCCAATTTCAGTATAGAGTGGGGTAACGGGAAGCATAGGTCCTACTTACTGCCCTATGTAAATCGAAACTGGGTCAGTAACAGTTCCATATTGTGTGCTCTTCCCAGCTGTATTAATTACGTCAAATCTGGTAGTCTCGCTTGTTTTATCTTGTAGCGTTTCGCTATTTGCACGTCATGTACTTTACAAGAGTCCACTTTTGCTCTTCTCTTAGCTGTTGGGGTTACTCGGTGTAGATTAGCGATTCGTAATTAGATGAAAGGGTCACC
This sequence comes from Aplysia californica, assembly GCF_000002075.1. Classification (NCBI taxonomy): domain Eukaryota; kingdom Metazoa; phylum Mollusca; class Gastropoda; order Aplysiida; family Aplysiidae; genus Aplysia; species Aplysia californica. The sequence continues at coordinate 240,527 of NW_004797504.1, forward strand.
CATGGAGGAATAACATAAATAAATTGCTAGATTTGGACAAAGAAGCAAGGAGAGGGGGGGGGGGATTTGGGAGAGTTCGTCGGAGTGGGAACAGAGGTTGTGATGTTGTTAAACGAAAAAATTGGTATGGGTGCGTCTCAACGCATACTTTATTATAAAGAAGGCGTTGGTGAGTCCCGATACTTTTTTTGGCTGTCATTTCCATTTGCCATAACTCAATTTGATAAATGTGTTCATCCTTCATAGTTGTTGGGGTGGGAGTAGAGGTTGTGACGTTGTGAAAAGAAAAAATAATATTACTTTTTTGAAAGAGTTCGTGTATTAGCTTATATGTTTCGCTTAGATTCCATTTTCACCTATTCAGTGGTGGAAATTCGAATGCTCATCATAGTTAATTATATGCGCCTATAGCTATCCCACACATTATGTCCAGCAAAAGCAGCAACTGGACAACATTTTACAAGTTACCGCCTTCACACTGTTAGTAAACGGATAATTTGTTTACTCACAAATAAGAAAAAGGGTGGTTTGCGGGTGTTCTGCTGTGGTTTGCTCACTATTTCCTATCAAACACATCATCCTTATCTCTCCTCCTCTTTATTTTTTGTTGTTTTTTTGGTGGGTTTTTTTTTTTACAGTTTCTTACTCTCTTATGACTCATCTAATCTTCGGCATGTATATGACTTTATCTTGTTACAATTGCCCCCCC
>NW_004797504.1:245047-252674 GCF_000002075.1 Aplysia californica
CTCTCTCTCTCTCTCTCTCTCTCCCTCCCTCCCTTCTTTTGTATCTCTTTGTCTCTCTCAGTCTGTCTGTTTATATTGCTTATCGATGTTGTCTGTAAAAAAAAGTAAAATAAAGAATAACATGTCCCCAAGCAAACAGATAAGACAGCAAATCGTTTTTATTACATCAGCTCTTAAGGGACAAAAATCAACCAAAAACAAAAACAAAAAGTAAAAAAAACAACAACATGACGAGTATTTGAATTACTTTCAGAGTGAGTTTGAAGAATCCTTTTTAAAGGTTGAAAGCACTGTTCATCGTTAGTGACAGTGAAGCTTTCATTTCGTCAAATCTAATTACAGCCGAGTTCAAATCAAACAGGGTAATAGTTTACTCTCTCAAATTGAGGGGATAGAATTTTTGGAGCGGGCGTGTAAATAGTTTTTGCTTTTGCAGATTCTCATTTGTGGAAACATAGGGAACATGGGATTTGTGGATTGGGTGAGGAGGGGGGGGGTGCATTGAAACTGTCTGGGGCTGGAAAGAACCAAACCACTTCAGCTCGTAGCCTGCCCTTCTCCTCAAATTATGTTTATGAGATAGAATGTTAACTTCTTCTTTATTATGCCTGCCGAACACTTTGTGTGTTCACTTAATTGAACAGGTTCTGTGTTAGCCCTTTGGTTTTCAGAGACTATCCCTTTCCATTGCGTTTCTCTCTTGTATCAGGAAAAAAAAGAGTTTTCTTTTGCTACTCGTTAGCAAAAAATACTTTATTGTGGCTTTCGAACCTGGTGAAACTCAAGCAAGCTGGAGGTATACGCAAAGAAGCTTGAGAAATGAGTACCTGCCGACGTCATACACACCAATGGAAGATCAAGTGGCTCTTAATTTGTTTCTCCTAATTCGACAACCCTAGCACACGCACCTGTTGGATCACTTTGATTAAAAAGAAGTATAATTATTTTATTATACTTACCAGTTCTCCACTTATATTCTCTTTATGCGAAACTTAAAAAAAAAATAGGCAGACGTATACATGCCAATATTATGCTTTGCCATTTCTTGTTTCCGATGTGTGTAGGATGGTTCAAATATGTCTCAAGTTTGCATTTTGTCTGCTGCTAATCGGAAATGTATACGTGTGTACGCCAGGTCCCAAAAGAAATAACACGAAGCGCTGTCCAGAGATTGGTCCCGACCAACAAATAACAAGACTTGAAATTGTAGACAACTTCTTCGTTTTTGGTTCAAGTTGAGACGCACGCAAAGCACAAAGAAAATTGCGGGAAAAACCATTGGGGGTCACCTGAAATAAATCACTTGAAATGGAATTTGGTAAGATAGATTCAACGGCCCACAGACAATCCTCGTCTCGTCAGAGGTGATACAAAACTTCCAGAACCGTAATGAAAAAGAACTCTGTCTGTGTCTTTGGTCGTCTCTGGTCTTTCACAAGCAGGAAGAAAAGTACAGGCTAAGCGTTGTACATTGACATGTTGTATATTACCCTGTACACAGAGCCATTTTGATTGAGTTGGGGGAGAGGGGAGACAGATGTTGCTCCATGGATGGTGCAAAAGCTACCATTTTAGCATAGTTCGACTGAATTGGATTAAATTTCATTGCGATTGTAAAAATCAAATTCTTTTTTATTTTTGCTGTTTTTGTTTGTTTTTTTAATGTCCTGAGCCAAACTGTCACAGTGTGACCCAATATTACCTCCTGCCTCACTATAGAGGACGATCCGACTTGTCCGGAGTCAATTCGAAGGAATTCGATTGACAGTGTGCACTTAGTATAAGAAAACATGTTGAGCCAGTACAGTAAAATAATATACAGACAGACTGGGGTTTTTTTAATTTCCATTTTTTTTCAATCGAAGAGGTTTACACATATATCTCTCCGCCCCCCCCCCTCGAAAAACTTGTTTAGATGAAAAGTAAATAAAATTTTCATGATTCAATATCTTAAATATCTTGCAACATTGAAAGGTGTGGTAAACCATTACAATGACCAATGAAAATACCTGACGAACCCGGAAGTACGTACCAATAATTATTTGGCTCGAACAATTCTAAGGTTAGATAGTCTTTCAATTTGAAAGTGCTAAAAGAAAAAAAAGAAAACAAATGTATGTACGATTTCAAATTCGGCCTGGAACGCTGTTGTGTTCGAAACAAAGCAACTGCAGTCTAGATCAATACTTTTTTTCCAGCAACCTCTTTGCACTCAAAAGAGGCTTTCGGTTTAGTAATCTGTCAGGCACTGTACTGACAAATTGAGACAATGCGTGCTGATGAAAGACCAGTTCAGTCCCGACATTGTAGTTATAACAGATTTCCTTAACACAAGTCTGATCACCCGCTCCTGGTCGAACTTACTCACCGAGAATTGGACTGAACAACCCCCAGCCCAACTAAACCTAACCACCTCAAAGTAGAGTACATTACAGCAATCATCAACTTCTTTCTTCATTAAATAAATACTCTTTGATCTCGGCAACATGAAGCATGAAGGCATGGTACCTCTTCAACGGCCTTTCCTCCCTTCCACACTTAATCTCTGTCCCTAGTGTTATTGAGGGGACGTCCACTGTGAATGTTGTTTTGTTTTTTGCTTGTTTGTTTTTTTGTTTGGTAAATTAATTTCTAAAAACTTATATAATAAAATGAATACCACGCTCAATTTTCTTAGGTTTAGGTGATGGAGGTTCAAAGACAGAGCTCTTGATCAAAGTAAAGGGGTGTTGATTAAAGATATGGTTGTGCTCGGGTAGAATTTTCTTTAGCAGGTAATCAAACATGGGCAACATGGGTACGAGGATCGAACAGATTTTAATATTATACTGAATAATATATTACAAAATGCTGTTCCTTACTTTCGTCTTTTCTTATTTTTGTGTTTCTTTCTCTCTTTTTCTCTCTCTTTCTCTCTCCCACTCTCTCTCACTCTCTTGTCTCTCTATCTCTTTCTCCGTCTCTCTCTCTCTCTCTCTCTCTCTCTCTCTCTCTCTTCCTCTCTCTCTCATCCTTTTAGCCCCCCTTCGCTCGCTCTCTCCTCTCTCCCTCTCACTCTCTTTCTCTCTCTCACTCTCTCTCTCTCTCTCTCTCTCTCTCTCTCTCTCTCTCTCTCTCTCTATCTCTCTTGGGGGGGGGAGGGTGAGTTTTAGTTTAAGATCTCTGCCTTCGTTCGGTTTTCTTTAATTTTTTTCTTTACCCCTAAAATTGACTGTATCCAGAAAAGAAATTCTTGTCTAGCAAGTTTCTAAAAGGCTGAAACATGAAAACATAGCCTCTCTCAGCTCATCTAATAACCGTATATGGTAAAGTTCTGTTCTTAGCTATCTGATAGGGTAAAACTAATGTTTTATTTATTGAAGAATGCTTCTTAATTCCTTACATTTGTGGCCATTTTTCCAACTGTCTCTTCTGTTCATGGGTGCTTGGCGACAAGGCAAAGAGAGGGAGAGAGAAAAAAGAGAGAGAAAGAAAGAGAGAGAGAATGAAGGAGAGAGAGAGAGATAGATAGAGAGAGAGAGAGAGAGAGAGAGAAGGGGGGGAGCGGAGAAAGGGAGAGACAAATAATTATAGATAGATAGATAGATAGATAGATAGATAGATAGATAGATAGATAGATAGATAGATAGATAGATAGATGGATAGATAGTAGATGGATAGATAGGTAGACAGATAGATCGATAGACAGATATATTGATAGATAGATAGATAGATAAATAGATAGATAAATAGATAAATAGATAGAAAGATAGCTAGCTAGATAGATAGATAGATAGATAGATAGATAGATAGATAGATAGATAGATAGATAGATAGATCGATAGATAGGAAAGGAGAGTGAGAGAGTTAAAGTGAAAGGAAGAGATGGGAAGAAAAAGGGAGAGAGAGAGAAAGAGAACCACTGATAGAGATATTGTCAGAGTGAGAGAAAGGGAGAGAGAGATAAAGAGAGACTGAGAGAGAGAGAGAGAGAGAGAGAGAGAGAGAGAGAGAGAGAGAGAGAGAGGGGGGGGGCGACCGAGTGAGAGCGGTTAGTGTGAATATGGGAAGGAAAAAAAATCGCCACAACAAAATCGTCATGTTCCCCCATGGGACGGAGATAAAATGAATTATTGCCGGCAGAGAAGTTACTGAGAATTTCTCTCCAGCTGTCCCATCTGACATGCCCCAGACTAAAGCATTACACATTTTGACACCGCCCACCTCCCAAAATCCCCGAGAAAAAATATAATAAAATAAGATTTTTCTAAAAAATAGAAAGAGCCAGTCTCATCACCCCTACCCCATCCATACCCCTTTCCACCTCTCCCCCTGCTTTTTAAAGGAGGTGAAATTATTAGATCTTAATGACAATATATTTCTCTATGATATAAATATTTCTTCTCAACATACTTCCATTTTCTTGGCACCCTAAACCTCATCGAAAACAGAAAATATACGATACTGACTTTTGATACTTTAACAAATACTGCCTCATAAACTAAAGGCGTTTTAGAATAAGAGAATGACATTAACTCTTTTTTAAAACTAAACAACCATTGCAACCTGACATTTTTGGGTTATAATGAATCGTCAACCACAAAAAAATCAACAAATGAAAGCTACCTTTTAAAAAAAATTTACATAAGAAAGAAAGAAATGCTTTCACAGAAAAAAAATGCATTTTACGTGTCTATTAAGTTTTTATCTTATCAATATTTTGAAATGGCATTGTCTGGGGTTTGCAAATTTATTTTTTTTGCGCTCAAAAACATAATAAAAACATCCATTGCGATGAAGGTGTGACTGACTTAGTCCGGTACAGCTACAAAAATATCACACATAACTTCACCAACTTTTAAAGGAAACGAAACAAGTTGGTCCACTGTTGGCTTGTCCCTTCACGTAGCTTGTAACCAAACACACAGGAGTTATCGATTGATAAAACACATCCCGTAAATACACGGGAATAGGCTCCAGTGAGTTAAGGTTATAAGGGATATAACTAAAGATTAAACAAAAAATGAGGACTTGGCCACAGATGGAAAAGTAAATAACCTGCAATACGTTTAAATAAATACAGATGCACGTAAGTAGCATCAAGCTGAAATCACGCACTCCTCAAAATAACGATATCCAAGAACCCGATATTTATCTTCCCGTTTGTCAATTTTAATCGAATTTCTTTTTTCCTTTGGCCCAACGTCCATAATTTAGTTAATTCTTTTGTAAAGATTTTTTTTTTACTGAAAACGAAAGAAAAGATAAAATTGCATTTTACCGGAACTATGGAATTCAGCAATTTTCCGTGGCCATTTTCTCGCTAATATATTGTGTTATTTCTGAAGCCAGACGACTCCACCTCTTTAAATTACACATATTTTTCTACCTCTATGAAAAATAAATGCAAATTTTGTCATCGTGATCAAGAGATATAGACTAGCTTTCAGACGGCCTAGGTCGTGGGTTCGAATCCCATCAAGGGCCCAACATTGGAATGGGCGGGTACTCAGCTATTGACAGTGGAATATCTTGCCAGTTTGTGAGTGTTTGAGAGTTTAATCAGCTGCTTGCACTGTACGCTTCCCGGGTTTGCTGGGGTATTAATATAGTGGGAACGCATAGAGCCTGCTGTCGAGCGGCGATAGGAGCTGTACAAATGCTATTTATTACTTATTATTATTATCATTATTATCATTATCATTATTATTTTTATTTTTATTATTATTATTATTATTATTATTATTATTATTATTATCATGATGATGATGATGATGATGATGATAATTAATATTATACCAATAACACCAAATGCCTATAAAATTGACAAGTAATAAGTCTTGTTCCACAGCACCTTGACACATGATTTGGTGTGCTAATCCAACTAGGTGTCCGGTAGCCAGTATGTACCTACTTCTAAGGCTACTACGAGCAGTGTCAGAAAGATGTATCCTTCAGGGTCAATGATTTAGACAAAGAATACATGATGTGAAAAAGTCGTAGAGAGGGAAGGATGGGGCTGCGTGGTCGTATTGTGCTGTACAACCAATTTTTCCTGTATTTCAAATGTCGTTTTTATCCCACGAATGCCACTTGGAGAAAGATATCAAAATTCAGCTTAATGCCTCGCTTTTTCTTTAATAGCACAATAAACGACCATAAAATCTACCTGTATTCCAAAATGGGGTTAGATGATCTTTTTTGTATCGTTGTATGAGCTACGCATTTCTACGGGAAAAAGATAAAGATCTCTTTGTAACTCAAAAATGAGATAACAGTTTATTTTACTTAATATCTTTCAAAATATGAAGCTGACTATAAAATCTGAGGCACAGTGGTAAAATAAGGCGCTCGTCAAAATAAGGAAATCGAAAGTATCGGTATTTTTCCAGCGGTTTAGCATTTTTGGACGGTTTTCATTCTTTTTAGAATTTTAAAAAACTCAACACCGTATGTCCTCTTGACAATACATCTATGTATGGGTTTTACTGAAACATTTACAAAATGTTTGTAAAATTTCAGTTTCCAAAAACTCTCAAGATATGGAAATCACCGAGCGTTCTCACTAAAATTACCTTTTAAAATGTAGAGACCCCCTCCTCCTTCTCTCAAAAATATCTCGCCCTCTCCTCAAGACATGTTATGGATATCTTCTTTTTTTAAATGTATAAACAAGATAATTGAACAATCTTTCAGATGATACCAATAACTCCACACGCCCCAAAACTGACGAGCGCCTGATGTCACTTCGTTGTGACACAACATGACGCGTCATGGTGAAATCAAGCGCTGGTCAAAATGATAAAACTAAAGAAACAGGCAATTTTCCCCTGGTTTGGCAATTTTAAAAATCCATTTTTGTATTTTGTTTCCCTCCACACCTTTTATGTCCATATAAAAACACATCCCCACGTGAATTTTACTCACAATGGTTGATTAAAAGCACAAAATAATGTGATTGCTCAGTTTTCAAGGATTCTGAAGCTATTGAAGTTACCAAATTTCGACCGCCTATTTTCTTGTTAATTTTACTACTGAAACCAATTGCCTCTACCTCCTTCAATCGCAAATATCTCGACTTCTATTCGAGATAATTGGGTGTCTTTGTACGGTGAAAGCAAGGCACATTAATATGCTATCAAATAATTCCAACATCTTCACATGCCAAAAAACTGACGAGCGCATGATGTCATTGCGTTGAGCTTAACACAAAATTTTATATCGTCAGTGGCTGCCCAGTGTCGACGAGAAGGCTACAGTTCTCAAGACTCTGGCGACTTCGTCCTTTCTCAAGTCGAACATGTTTGTTTGTTTGGTTGTTGTTTTTTTGTACATGTTGTTGTTTTTGTTTCTTTTATTAGGAAGGAGGAAGGGGGGGCTGTTGGGTTTTTCTTCTCAGTCTGCAAAGACAAGGCACCTTGACCGTCTGGCACACGACTCAGGGGAAACACAACGTCCAATCAAATATTCATTCCTTGAAATTCGGACGTTTTTCTCCAACGCTTTCGAGCTGGCTTGTCGAGTGGGATTGAATTATCTCTCCCCCACTCTTTGTCTCTATTCCTTCATCTCATTCATCTTGAACGTTATTTCTATTCCTTTTCTCTCTCTCTCTTTCTCTCTCTCTCTCTCTCTCTCTCTCTCTCTC
>NW_004797504.1:253798-258798 GCF_000002075.1 Aplysia californica
ACACACACACACACACACACACACACACACACACACACACACGACAAGCGCACACATACTGACAGACAGAGCGACACAGACAAACATACACAAAGAAATGATGAACAAACTTCTTTTGAATTGATACAAAGTCTGTTATAAACACTGTTTCAACCTCCAACAATAATCATAAGATAAGTTTCTAATTTAAAGAAAAATAACAAACAATAAAACATATTAATAACAATTCTGTCCTCGGACCCTCTTTGGGCCTCTGAATAATGAATATTCTTTTTGATGTTTCTCCATTAAAGATTGTCCCTTGTCCAAATATTATGTTCTCATTATTTTCAAACGTCCCTGAAACTTTTCAATCGGTCAGTGCAGAAAGTTGAAGGTATACAGGTTAAAATGTTGCTCCTGGCTTGACAATGACAAGTAAACATTTTCCAGGGCTTAGTTTCCCATTTTGCACATATCTTACTAACCATAAAGAGGAGAAGATGGAGATATCTAGGACAGTTCTAAGAATGCCGACTGCTCTCCACCTTATGTACCTGGCGGTATAAGGAAAAAGTAAATAAGTTACCCTCATGGTATAAATGGATAAAATTATATGTTGTTGTATATTATATAGACCGATATGCATGAACCCCAGATAACAGAAGTGCATTTATTTTCTTAGAGACACAATAAAGACCAAAACTAGAATAATGTAAGAAAAATCATCTGTAAGGTGTATGATGAAAAGCGCGACAATTTTTGATTTTGAAGAAAGAACATGAAGTTTTGTTTTGCCTTCGATAGTTTGCGCAAATGAAAAAAAAAAGAAAAATAACTAAAAAGCCCAATCTGAACAAGTGTGGTGTGTCATGTTGTGAATGTTAAAAAGTTATCTTATTATAAAGCTTCCAGAGCCACCAGTGGGCGGGAGAGAAGTGATCTTCATTGTTATTGTCATTATTTACATGGTAGATAAATCACAACAAGAAAACTGAATTAAAAAGCAGAAGAATAAAAATATAAAAATACCTCCTTAAAATAGATCACACTCGTGGCTTTACAAAAACATTATTATTATGATTAATAGTTACAGTTATGGTTGGTTAGCCCCCTTGCAACTGGCTACAACAAGACCCCCAAAATCGTGAATCCTTGTACACGTTTTTGCACTCAATATTTCCCAAATGGCAAAAGTCAGAAAAACTGTTACAAATATCTTATAACAGCCAAAGACAGTTGGCAGACAAGATGATGATACAGGTTTAAATCTCTAAGTGTTGGGTTCTGACTAGAAAGCGTACGATGGCAACGGTTTTCAGGGAGCATACAACTTAAAAACGCATGTCCTTATTTTAAGTGTACGCCAACAGATAATTCTATAACTCAATGATCGCCCAGATTAGTTTTTATTTTAAGAACGCTTTTTGTGCATTTGTTGTTTCATGTCGTGTAGTCATGAAAATATTGATTTAAACATTTTTTTTTTTTTTAGAATTGACCTCATTTCACTGGCTCATTATCTGAAAAAATGCGTACTGTCAAATCCAGCTGTAAAGCATTTATTGTTTATACAAACAAAAATTAGATGGATATGACATCACGGGAAAGATGGGGGAAAATACCAGATAGACTCCATGAGGAACTAGAGGATAATATGAGGTACTATTATGTGGAAAAAATAGCCAAACTTTATTTATTGTGATATAAAGATGATTGTAAAGGGGGAGGGGGTGGGGCATAACCTAGGCGTTCGAACGTGGAAACTACGGGCAAACAATCTCAGCCACGTGGAGAAAGTCATTCAATGTCAGTCTCAAGACCATGGTAAATGTTTATGTAAAACAATTGAAAGAACAAACAAAATTTCATAATGCAGAATTTTAATTCATAATTGATGTTCCAAGCACTCACTTAGATCTGTGGCCTACTTCCTTGTGTGCTGTGATCTAATCAGTCATATTTATGGACCAACCGTGCATGAAATAGACAATTATGAAAGAAGTACTAACACCTTCTGTCGTTTGTTTTCAGTCCACAGTTGTAGTTTCGAATAGGTATCCTCTAAATACGAATCTAAGGTCGTGCAATTGGCTGACACTTTTAAGGATGGAGTGGATGTTAAATACCTGACCAGCATCGAACTCCATACACATATACGAAACACGAACCTGCATAAACTAGTGGTACGCATTGATTTGGCCACCTTTTTTTTTTAAAGGTTTAGATACAGAAACAAATTGAGGAATCTGTACTTTCGATAAAATTATGCTTCTTATTTTAAAAGTCCTAAAACAGCACGTCATCCCTTGCTGATGAATGACCAAAATGCCTGTTTTTGATGAGTTCAAACAAACATAATACTATTCTAATATTTACTCGCTGTGTGTAACCTGGGGCACCTTATTGCCCATTCTGTACTGTGAGCTTTGTGTCAGACAAAGACATATCATTTTCCCATTACTTTCTGTCCCTCAGAAAGATATGCAGATGCGGTCCTAATGGTATTTGAGTGGCTGGCTGGGGGGTTGGATTGGCTTTTCACATTTCACTCCGGCTGTGGGTGGGCTTGTACTGGAAGAGAAACAGGGGAAAGTGGGTTTGAAACTGTTGAAACAACAGATTCTGTTGTGTAAATAGTTCCCCAGAAGTATTAACTAATTATTAGATTTTACATTAAATTATATTGATACCAAAATATCTATCCTGATGGAAGATAATAATAAATATGATTTCTAAAATGTCTGTGCCATCGTGTTAATTCCTGTTTACTACCTTCTTCATTCAGGTGAATTATACTAAATATTGACCAGGAACTACATAAAGGACTGACAGAGAAAGTTCTATATTTAAAGTGTGTTCATTTTGAATGATATATTTTATTTGTTGCTGACTGGTTAGTTGATTATGGTCTTCTAATATCCTCTTCTAAAAGAAAAAGTGTATGAAGCAAACTAACAATGTATTCCATAGACAAAAGGATTGCTACGAATTTATCTATCATGTCAACACAATATGAGCTGTAGGATACGAAGTCCCAACGTAAAGACGAAGGTATAGTAAAAAAAATACAGTCACCACGCGGAAATCCCTGCAAGATCTCTAAAGGTTACAACGCAGAAGCACATCTAAAATTGACCTCCAAATAATATCTATTGCTTACATGCAATTTGAGCTTTGAATCAATTTCATGGGCGTAGCTTGATTATGCAAAACGACATGTTATATTTCTTAATTCACTCCATGCCTGTCTTTCCATTCCAAATAATTGTTAACACATTTAGAACGCTCATTCTTGTCCTTGGAAAAATCGTGAAGACCGGCTGTGCTGGACGGGACATAATAAACTAGCAAACAAAAAACAAAAACAAAAACAAACAAACAAATAAGAACAAAAAGCCCACAAATGATTTATAAAGATTATTCAGTTATGATTTTCTTCCTCGGATTTTTTTTTAAAGGCATGCGAGAGCATGCTTACCATAAAATAGGCAAAACAAGTATCTGATGTGTATTTAATGTTTCGAAATGTGGTACAACATTGTCTTTGGTCGGCTGTTTATTGGATGTATTATATTATAATATTTTCTATGTCTTTAAACGATACATATTATTTCATGTCACCGTACCGCACACGTCTGTATTGGTGACAACATTTGATTGTTAAAAATGACTACCATGTGCATTATCCACCTGAAATCTATGTTGCAATGTCAGTTTATTTAAATTAGCTGAACAGAAATTCATTTCTTCACGATTATACTTTATTTTTATAATATGAATAATATCAAAAAGGTTTATTGCAGAATGATACTAATCTGTCAATATGACATAAAAGGCAGGATACTATTGAAATATTATGGACTGATAGAGAAGAAAGTAGAGTACAATAAATATTTCTTTAGCGTTTGCTTCACGCGAACTTTGTGAGCGTAGTTATCTTGCCAAGGCTGTCAATTTCGAAAGAATCAACTTTAACCTTCTAGTCTTCGCGTGCATTTATCTAATTATTTCTATATCAGTTATTATACCCTCTCTCACACCTCTAAGTGTCAAGGAGAAATGCAATATAATTGTCGGATGCAGGCCAGGAAAGTTTGGGCGATGGAAGCAGAGATAAAGTATAACAAATGATCTGATTACCTCGCTCTTTGTTTCCATAGGGATTTTAAAAATTGAAGGTGATGAGTACCATTAATATGTGACCGCATTTGCCTTTTGCTTACTTTTTTTCCGTTTCACTGTCCACTTTCCCGTTAGGTGTGAACAAGCTACCAAGATAATTCAATTCTTGTACTCAGGTGTGTGTTGTTGACTTGTATATTTACTGAGGTTTGGTTTTGAGAAATCGTGATTGCGCCTGTATTTGTGATGCTCATTTCCCATACTTTTGACGTGCCTTGTACAGTTTAATAATATGTTGTTAGAGATTATCCAAGTCTATAATGAATTTAAAAAAAACACACAAAAAACAAGACAATGACATGTAAGAGGAAGAACTGTAACAGATCACAGGAAGCATAAACGAAGGTAAAAATGGTTAAAAATCGGGTATGCGAAGTGGGGTAATAAGGAGGGAAAGCTCGTTAGTCCAAAAATCAGTTTTATCATACATTGAATTTTAATCTCTTTTTAAAAATTTAACAAATAAGATCATCTACGTTACTTCCTCGAGGCATTATGTCTGCAAACCGCAGTTAGAGAAACACAAGTCGTGATGATTGACTCACCTCTGATTTGTGGGTGTCCCTTCCAAAGAACAGGCGTCTGGGAAGAGGATAAAATTAGATTAACAAGACGAAGGACTGCACGCCACAAGGGGAATCACCCACGCTCCGATTACAACCACAGCTATCCTAGCAATGGACGAGGAACCGGAAATTGAACCCTGTCGGATAGAGATAGTAACAAACCAAACACTAGTTCCCTTTTAGAGACATATTTGTGCGTTTGCCACCCACCCCCTAGACTCACAGACTCATACCTCGTCGTGATCTTTTCTCGGCTTTTCTATCACCCTT
>NW_004797504.1:261236-270271 GCF_000002075.1 Aplysia californica
TCAATCAACTAATCCCAGATATCTAAATTTCTCTATAAAAACGAAACAATGAAAATACCCTAAAATGTTTTCCTTTTCCTTTCTTTTTGTGCCTGCTACAAAATAAATAAATTAGAATAAGAGTATGTTTTGAATAAACCTCGGACTTGAATTGTTATAGTTGCTAATTATAGAGTAAGTTAAAGTTTAATGAATTATTCAAAACGATTGTGGTATACAATACTGCATTTCAACAGCATTATGGTAGTGAGGTATTGGGAGAACTAAGAAATAGACAACCAGACCCAACTGAACCAAGGTGGCATGATGATTGATTTCGGGTTACGAGGTCAATTGAAAATCAAATTCTCAAAGGAAATCATAGTTGCTCAATAATATTGTTCAATATTTCAACACCTAAATGGTCTTCTCGTAAAATACCTTAAATCGAAAAGAAGTCTCTCTCCTACAACATCCAAAATACATGAGTTTAAGAATTTACATACCATCCGGGGGACCCTGTGACCTGGTGAATAGTCAGTTAAGACGAAAAGAATAATGTCAAGTAATAAGTGTCAGTGACAGCTGGTCAGAGCGGTAAGTCCTTGGCTTGAGCAAGACACGATAACCGAAGAGCAATCCCCCAAAAGAAACAATGTATTAATTAATGAGTTGATAAATAAATAATTTTTAAAAAATAAATGAATGAATAAATTAATAAACTAGAATACAAATTTCAAGTAAAAAAGTTATATTTTATACATAAAAAAGGATTAAAAAACAAACCATCAAAATGATTTTCAAAATAGCGTTCTGCACATTGTCAACCAGCAATAGCATGCTTGTGACATTGTTCTGCATTTGTGCAATATTGTGTATTTATTTGGTATTCTTCTCACGCTTAATTGCGTGTTTAATTATGCATTTATGTATGTATTCATACCATTGTAATTCAATTTCCCCCACTTGGATAAAAAAAACCAATTCAAGTATTTTTTTATGTATAGTATAGTGGTTAGGCTTCCGGATGATCCATCATCCTGAAATTGTTGGTTCGAGGGTTGAAGAGTCTGCTCGGTCTGACGTTGTTTGGGAAAAGGCACTTTAAATAATTACTTTATTGAAAAGGACTAAATCAAACAAGTTTTTCTTCTTACTTATGTTTTTCATGGAGCGGTTTCTATTAAGATTCACAGAAGGAAAGCCATACACGACATCTGAGAACATCGAAAAGATGTTCCCATAACCCGCAAAAGTTACAGCATCAGATGATAGACTGTCATATCCCAGAAACTGTTTTTCTCATCGATTTCTCGGTTTTGCTATGACGCCGTGGTCACTTCTTTTTCCTCAAAAGTCTTTTCTGGGGGAGACATTGATGATCATGTTGCCCCTTTCCTTCCTGTTGTTTGTCTTCCTGATCACCTCCGTCTTTTTGTTGTTGTTGTTTTTGTTTGGGGGTTTTTCTGATTGTGTAGAATGTCATAACGCTGTTGATGCCATCTGTGTACCTGTCCACACGGTAGCAATTTTACAAGTCCATTTTTGTTTTATTTGTGTGACCACTGATTCTCGGTTGTCTCTTTCTGATAGCTCTGATTAGAAGCTTTTGGTATCCTGTCATTTGGAGCACTTCCGTGATTGTTTTCTTCTCTGACGCTCCATGTGATTTTGAAAAATATCCTTTGATGCCCAAATTCAGCTGCTGTCAGTCTTCTTTCTGTTTCTTATTTAGAGTTCAGCTCTCACATTCATTCAAAAGAATTTACCACCCATTGACTTACCTTTGAGCCTACTGTTATTATATTTTCGTTCTTAAACATAGGTTTATCTTGTTGAACGTTTCTTGGACATTGCAATTCGGTTTTTTTTTAATCTTTGACCTGATCCATCATAAATTGAGTCTTCAAGGCGAGCGATGAAACAATTATAGCTGTGGCTTCTTGTCAAGTGAGTCCCAAATGGGTGGTTTAAAAAGATTACTTTTACGGTTTTGTCGGTGCTAGGGGCATCATTATGTAGTGTCTGGTGCAATGGCATGTATAAAGCAGAGATAACAACGATAGTTGTTTTATAGATAAGAGAGAGCAAACCCCACGAGACCCTCCGGGGCAGTGCCACTGACTATATATAGTGTCTTTAGGCCATTACCAAAGGGGAGGCATTTCTCGTTCATGCACAATAGAATTGTAAATGGGCTGATTCATCCTGTCACTCTCATAACTGTGCCTGATCTACAACAGGGGGCTGCTGGTTTTTCTTTTCTAATCCTTACTATCGACATTTTCCTCTACTTCTTTTGTATGTTTGTCACACTCTTGGGACCTGCCGGGTTGCCTTGATAGTCGAAGCAGACTTTGTGGTGTTGAAGCTAGAGAGGTGAGCAGAGTAAGTCTGATTCCCTGTAAAGACTTCTCTGTTGATACCCACCCCTTGACGCTCGTATGGCCTTTTGCAGTTGCGAGCGCCGTAAAACCCTCTACTGTAAAAAAAAACAACCCCCAACAGAGCACCCACCAACCACATCATACATCTAAACATTTTTAGGAGGTACATTTTTTTTGCCCTCTCCTGCACACCCAGCAGTAATGGGTACCTGGCTTCGAGTTGGGGAAGTAAAGGCGGCGTGGAAAGGAACTGGCCACCCTGCCACTATAATTATGCCGAAGGCCCAGGAAGTTGTCTAACTAGCAAGGCAATCTCCCAATGTCCGGATCGGATGCGGGAACAACTTTACTTTAGTTTTTAAGAACGTATTTCGGAATCTTCGGTTGCTTCATCTTTCTGGCCCCGTTTGGTGATTGCAGCCAGTACAACAGTTTCTGATGCCTAACAGTTTTTGAATTTAATGTTGCTTTTTGTGATGGGAGTTTAAAATATATTGGGGGGGGGGGGGGGGGGGAGTGATATGACTTAAGCACAACTCATTTCTTTACGTTGAAACTCGGACACCTTAAAAATAATAAACTCAAATCCTGCTTACCCGGACAAGTCACATTCACGCCATATCGTCTTTGATCTCTAATCTACCCTCTATCTATCTATCTATCTATCTATCTATCTATCTATCTATCTATCTATCTATCTATCTCTCTATCTATCCATCCATCTATCTATCTATCTATCTATCTATCAATCTATCTATCTATCCATCTATCTATCTATCTATATAACATAATATTCATAAACAAGATGCTACTTTGCAATAAATAACACCAGAAACAACACACATAAAATATGCACTAATCCAAAGTGTAGTTTTCTGCAGATTCGTTATTTTTACATCTGTATCCCAGCGGTCCCCGTTAACACCTTGCTATAAAATTATTATTATGAACAAGTTTTTATTACAAACAGGGAGGGCGCTCAAATAATATGATGTTTGTGCGTATGAGTGTTTGTTTGTTTTGGGGATTTTTTTAAAGTTAGTGTTTTATGGCGCTCGTAACCTCACAAGGTCAAATGAGCTGGCGGGATATACTAAACAATGTGTGTGTGAGTGTGCGTGTTTGTGTGTGTGTGTCTGTGAGAGAGAGAGAGAGAGAGAGAGAGAGAGAGAGAGAGAGCGAGAGAGAGAGAGAGATCAAGCAAATGAGAGAGAGAAAAACAGAAAGAGAATGTGTGTGTTAGTGTGTGTGTGTGTGTGTGTGTGTGTGTGTGTGTGTGTGTGTGTGTGTGTGTGTGTGTGTGTGTATGTGTGAGTGTATGTGTCTGTAATTGTGTATCGATGACAGAGAGAGCGAGAGAGAAAGAGACAAATAGCCAATATGTGTGTATGTGTCACAGAGAAAGAAAGAGTTAAAGAGAGAGAGATAGAAAGAGAGAGAAAGAGACAAACAGACAGACAGACACACAGATAGACAGGCAGGCAGGCAGGCAGGCAGGCAGACAGACAAGCAGACAAATAGACAGAGAGGGTATATAATTTATAATATCATATATAATATTTTACATATAAATAATATATATATACAGAGAGAGACTGGCAGAGAGATAGATAATAGATAGATAGATAGATAGAGAGAGAGAGAGAGAGAGAGAGAGAGAGAGAGAGAGAGAGAGAGAGAGAGAGAGAGAGACTAAGAGAGAGAAAGAGAGTTACACAATAGGATGTATGTACGCGTATATCACCCATTAACCACACCTGGGCATCTTGAATGCTGTATGCAGCGCTAGTCCTTGTTAAAAACAGCACATGCGAGATTTTTACATCAGGCAATTGTTTGCTCAATTGCAGGCTGTAGTGTATGTGATACGAAATATAGGAATAAAGGGGAATCGTAAGCAATCTTATTTTCATTGCTTATTGCATTGTCACTAATTAAATCTACGTCACTCCCTCTTCTTTTCCCACATTCTGCTCCTGCCTTATCACATGGCGGTGAAGCCAATAAATCTTCGCAATGATTAGCCAAAAAGTGTTTGAGTTCAGCGTGCAATTCTCCGTCTTGCTGAACCTAGGGCTTCCTAGAACAACTAAAAATTTCTCTAAGATAGCAAAGAGAGATGCTTGCAGTGTTACATACAGAGGACAAAAGACATGATGTAGTAATTAATAGATGTTGGAGTCCAGTGACTTTTTGGATTACTGCAAATTTTCATGTGTATTTCTCATTGTGTTACTTGTTACAGAGTTGTATCCAGCGTGTGTAAGCGACAGATAGATAGACAGACCGACAGATAGATAGATAGATAGAGAGACAGATAAAGTAATGTTCGCTCACACTTTCAACCTATCAGTGGTTTTGTTCATGTGGTAAGCTGCTGTGAATTGTCTCCATCTAGTTTTGACTTTGAATCTAAGTGTCACCTTTTCTGAGTGTCTTTTTAACAAATCCGTTTTCTTTCCCTGGGTTTTTCGCCCCTTCTTATATTTTTCTTTATCTTTCCAACGATATAATTCCGTTGTCACGAATACTAATAAAGGAAACAATATCAATAAACAGCATAAGATCGAAACCAAATCATGCTCTTTTATGAAGTTATTGCATTTGAGCAGCTGAAATTAATATTTGATGTTTCTGCACCAAGAGACACTATTGAATTTGGCCGCATTCAATTAATTCTGCCCCCCTCCCCCCTATTTTTTTCCTCACCGTGCAAACACACTCACAAACACACAAACACACACACACACACACACACACACACACACACACAAACACACACACACAAAAACACACAGATAGGGAAAGAGAGAGAGAGAGCGCGAGCGAACGAGCGAGCGAGCGAGAGAGAGAGAGAGAGAGAGAGAGAGAGAGAGAGAGAGAGGGGGGGAGAGAGAGAGAAAGACAGACAGACAGACAGACAGACAGACAGAGATACACACACATAGCAGCCATATATCTTATGTATGTACGTAGTTATGTAAGTAGGTAGGTAGGTAAGAGGGGTTAGTAGGTATTTCGGTATCTAGCTAGGTAGGTAGGTAGGTAAGAGGGGTTAGTAGGTATTTCGGTATCTAGCTAGGTAGGTAGGTAGGTAAGAGGGGTTAGTAGGTATTTCGGTATCTAGCTAGATAGGTAGGTAGGACGGTAGGTAGGACGGTAGGTAGGACGGTAGGTAGGACGGTAGGTAGGACGGTAGGTAGGAAGGTATACAAGTAAGCCAAATACGTATAAATAGAAACACACGCACGCACACACACACACACACACACACACACACACACACACACACACACACACGCACACATATTACACACCTAAACAAACACACAAGCACGCGTTTACATGAACACATTCGCAATAGTGCAAAAGCTAAAGGAACAAAAAGTAATTAATACTCGAAGGTTCTCATAATGACCCCTAATTGATATTCTGAAGATGATTATTTTCCAACATTGGATTGTTTTTGCACGCCAAAAAACGTTCTTTTGCTCATTGTCACGCAAGTATCTTTTACATTGAAGTTGTAGTTTATCTTTTATAATTTTTTAGAATTACTCAAGAATCATTATCGATTTCCTTTAGGAGCTTAACTTCTCTTACGTATACTCTCAAATGTGCACCTACACAGAGACACACACAGACAAACACACTCTGAGACACACACACTCATACATACATACATACACATGAGCAAACTAAGTCACATACACGCGCACACATTCACACAAAAGGCCTACACTCGAATAGAAAAACCCACCAAAAAACCCATGCATGCTAAATTAGTAAAGGTGCGAGCAGGCACATAAAAGATACACATACATACACACACACACACACACACACACACATACACACACACACACACGCCACACGCACACACTGAAACAACCGCGTACGCTCTCAAATAAACATGTACACACGCTGAAATATACACATTGACAATCAGCCAAGCAAACTTTCCAACATGTACACTAGAACACGCAATCAAGCTCACGATACTCATATGAATGTTGAATAATTTTCTTAAGAAGTTCTTTAATAAGCAAGATTCTTACTTCCTTTCACCGATCTACGTAAAATAAAAATAATAATAATCAAACGTTACCTTTATTACACTCAGGTTATTTAAAAGGTGGGACTTCTGAATTCATTGTTCATCTTCGAGAAACTTGGGTCGAAAGCCTTGAAATCTCCACAAAACAGCTTGAGTTCAAGAAGGCTCTATGGAGAATTCGAAACAGGGCCAAACGTTCGTCAGTCCAGCATAATACCAATTTAACTAATTGCCTATCACCCTTCTAGGGAGTTTTTACGCACCAAAAAATACCATTTATTTTCCACAGAACTATAGAAATGTATTATTGTTCATTTTATTAAATGTAAACTGCTGTTTTTAAAACTTGATTTTGGCATAGGGATTTTAAACTAACCTTTTGGATATGACTACACTTGGCTATGTGCTGTCGTGAATACAACCATCTTGTGTTTCGCGTGCTCATAAATTTATAAGGCCTTACTTTTTGCGAGCGTCGTCAAACTCTTACTAAACTAAGCTTAAATAAGCTAACAGTAGGAAAGAAACAAGAATCTCACCTTCAGTAGTTACCCATCTACGCACCCAGAGACAGTAAGTTCACACAGAAACTTAAATACACTCAGACGGAGTTAATAGGTAGATTAAAAGAGCTAAAAGGTCAGACGGTTGACTAACTAACTGAATCTCGTGGCACGGAACCCTGTCTTATTGGTCACTCCGGGCGCCCTCGGGAACTGCCAATTTGTCTATGGATGGGCTATTAAACAGGAGTACAGAATGAGGGTAAGGTCAACGTGAAAGACAAATACAATAGAAAAGAACGAAACAAAGAGAAGTACATGGACCGACAAATGCAATATTTAAAATGTGGGAAGAAATGAGGTGTTAAAAGGGATGAACTTGTTATGAAATGTAGGTGAAAGTTCAGGAGTATGAAGGGATGGAATCCGTTTTTGACAGTTGCAGAGAACAGCGAGATGAAGAGTATTTGATGTAGAGGTTTAGGAAGAAAGAAATATGCGGCCCGTGGCAGGATGGGGGGTGGGGAGATTGAGGGGGGAGGGGGGAGGGTAGTGTGGGAGATGGGATGAAGGAGGAGAAACTTTGAAGAAGAAGGGAGAAGAAAGCGCAATACGAGGTGTTTGTGAGTGTGTTGCGTGGATGGTGAAAAATCGTGAAATAGTATAGGTTGAACGCCCCTATCAACGTTGTTAGTTTATTTAAGAGGCAGAACCTCCGAGTTTAACGTCCGTCTCCTTAATAACCGAGGAAAGGGGGGGGGGGGAATCCGTGTAAAGTGCCTTTGCCAATGACACAACGTCAGACCGAACTGAGGCTCGAATCCCCGAGCACACAATCTCACTCTTAAGCCTGATCACTAGGCTACTGATACCAACTGTGTGAACATATAAGAATAAATAAGATAGTCTTTTAAGATAACACTTGAATATTGTGTTCCCTGTAGAAATTATATTTCCGTGGTTTTAGGGAAATGACAAACACATTTGAGCGTTGAAGAAGGAAATGTGAACGTCATTTTACAAATTAAGGCTTGTGAAGAGAAGTTGTTTTGGGTTTTTTTAAATGCACACGCTAAGAACTCTCATACCACTTAAAATTTAGACTTTTACTTGAGTCAGCACAAAGTTAAGATCATTTTCTATTATTGAATCCTTTATTACTGACAACAACATAATGATTAATATTTTTTGACGTGTGTTTCTTTTTTCTTTAGGCCGTATATTAAGTGATAATGAAGTGTGGAGCATATGCCAAACTAAATAAACTTAAAACGATCATATACAATTTCATATAAGACAAAATAAAACAGACAGATGAAGAACATAGTTAAAAGTGTACAGTAAATGGTTAATCATATTGCGCAATGTTTTGGCGGTAGACAGGAAAAGAAGGAAATAGTTTTACTTATCAGAAATGTATGTCAGCTTGCAGAGAGAGGGAAATAAGATTAACTGGTGAAATTAACTAAACTGTATGTGTTCCTCTATTAGAAAAATGTGTGTATGGTGTCTTTACTTTCATCGACCTACATACAATATCTAGTTCTATTGATCTTTAAATTGTTTGACCCATTTTTTAAAAATCTTTAAATCTTTAAATTGTTTCACCCGTTTGTTTTTCCCTTAAACTGTATAATATGTATTAATGGGGTGTGGAGAACATACCCAACTACATTAAATTATAATTCTGCAATGAAATAACATGAAAGACAAAAAAAACCCAGACCGATGAAGGAAAGACTAAAAAGTGTAGTGTGAATTATTGAGCAATGTGTTGGAGGTATACAGGAAAAGAAGGAAATAGTATTGCTTATCAAAAATGTATCTCAAAAGGCAGATAGCGAAAAATTATAAACTGGTGAAATTTGTGTATGGTGTCTTGACTTCCCTCTACCTACATCTAACATCTAGTTTTATTGATCTTTAACCCTATATGCCAATCAATAATCTCCAAATAAATAAATGTTAATAAAATATGCCTATAAATAGAAGATTACAATTTCTGCAGATTACAATAGTAGCCATGGAGGAAACGTATAGCTCCATGATCCGGGTACCCTCATCTGTGTTATTCAACAAATCTGAAAAATCTAATTTCAATAAAAATAA
>NW_004797504.1:271222-273647 GCF_000002075.1 Aplysia californica
TGCAGACATCTATCTCTTGACCTCTCTCTACACACCTCCCCCAAACTCTCTTTATATCACTTTCACCCTCTCTCGTTTTCCCACTCCTCCATATCTCTTGACCCTTCTACCTCTTAACCTCTCCCTATGCACACCCCCCCCCCAACCCTCGCTATTTCACTTTTACCACCTCTTGTCCCTCGTCTCTTTCGACCTCAATCTCTTGACCTTCTCTGTAATTCCCCCTATCCCTCCCCCTCCCCCTCCCAATTCTGTCTCTCTTCCTTTCTGTCTCTTTCCATCTCTCTCTCCCTCTACCTCTGTGTTTTCTTTCTTTCTTTCTCTCTCTCTCTCTCTCTCTCTGTCTTAGTCTTCCCCCCAAATCTCTCCTTCGTCCTGTCTTTCCCTATCCAATCCAAGCGCTTTTCACAAACTTTTTGACCTCGCCTCTAGTGCAAATCATTACTTCATTTTCATTCTTCAAAGCACGAACTGGGGTGCTATTACTAAGAATACGATACAAGAGCCAAAGAACCAACCCAAAAAATAAAATTGAAAAAAACAACAACTCGATTTTAGCCTCGGGACAGAAACAAAGTTGAAGCAAAATCAGAACGGAGGAATTATGCAAAGTGGAACAAAATTGACAAGCGGACAGAAGATTACGATATCAGTCAGTTTGGCAAGAAGGACTGGGCAGCCGAACTTGCTACATGAACGAAATGGGATGACCTGTCTGTCTGTCTGTTTGTCTGTCTCACAGAAACGGAAAATGTGGGTCAAGAGGTCACTGGTGTCATTTATTTAATAAGGCAAGACGACGTATGAATTATTACCAAGAAGTTATTGACAAACTCGTTATCTTTGTCTTATACTAGTCATCTTTCCGTAATTAATTTAGCAAATTGATATATAGATACCTAGTTACAAAAACACTTTGATGTTTCGATCAGACGCGTTGTAGTGGTTTATAGGATCCTCATTGTAAAACCTATGCTGGGGGCTCATGTGGCTTACAGGTCAAGGTTTTCGTCTCTCATTCAAATATCCTGGGTTCAAGTCCGGGTAGCAATGGACAATTTTCTTCTCCAAGATTGTCTTCTTTCACCGCTTTTCCTGTTCTCGAGCAATGTTCCTTCGTCTGCTTTCGTCTCTACTTTCTATCCCCACCCCCTCACCACCTGTGCCCCCTCCTCTGAGCTTTTGACTCTTTCTGCAGCCTTTCTACTGCTACTCCTTTTCTCCTTTTTACTGCTGTCTATCAAGGGGTCGATAGTTTTGACATTTGAGAGAAAACAGCGAGGTGACCTAACCCCATACTTCAAACACAAAAATAGCCTTCCAAGACTTTTATTTTTTAATGTCTAATATATTAAGATTCACGAAACGCAGAAAAACAGTTTTAATCTTAGAGATGCTCCATAACTCAATTTTTGGACTTGGAAGTGAAGTTGTTAAACCTGCAAATCAGAAACGTTCACATAATATACATGATAAGCAGCAGCCTTAAAGCAATGCTGAAGCAAATTCCTACTGTTCTTCAAAAACCAGAAACTTCAGTTTGCACATTATTTCACGGTATGCAGATTGCATCCTGCCTTTGAAAATTTTAAGTAAAGAAAACAGAACTAAAAAACCTGTTTTCAAAGAAAGTTGTGCTTTTCTTACTTTCTTGCTTTTCACACAGCTGCGAGTGTGTCTCCTTGTATTGTTAAAGGATTTGGATGCAATGTCCTCGGTGAGTTAAATGTGGCAAAAACGCGAAGGCTGAAAGGGGGCAGAAGGGTATCATGGGGGGGGGGAGACAGAGGAAGAAGGAGAAAGAGAGAGAGAGAGAGAGAGAGAGAGAGAGAGAGAGAGAGAGAGAGAGAGAGAGAGAGAGAGAGAGAGAGAGAGAGAGGGGGGGGGGAGAAAATGTTCGTGCCAATGAAGGAGAAAAAGAACAAGAGGGCAAGGGAAAACAACACATTGGGCGGGTAACTCAACTGGTACATAGAATTAGATAACTATTAGGCTGTTTTTAAATTGTGACTAATCCTTTCTTTGTCATGCATTGTTAAAGTTCATATTTCAACATGGATTGGCAAGCCAGTTCTGTCGGAGATTGGCGCTTGTCGAGAGGGAAACATTCTCACGGAACTCACATTGTGTTGAAGTTGAAAGGGACGTAAGACCTCCATGACAACAGTGATATGATACGAGCCCCAAAATAATCAAAAATATGCCAGCTACTTTGACGCGCTCAATTGAACTTGTGCAGTTGCAAGAGCCGTAAAACACCCCCCCCCCCCCCCTTTCCCAAAAAGAAGATTCTTTGAGCTCACCTTAAGGGTACGATGTTGGCTCTTCTAAGAGTTTCATAGATGACGGCTTGCAAGTACTTCAGTTTGGGTTTATCCTGAACGGTTGGTGCTCGGTTTGTTCCGACGTGTTCACAGATTTCTTG
>NW_004797504.1:279288-292539 GCF_000002075.1 Aplysia californica
TGTGTGTGGGTGGGTGGGTGTGTGTTTGTGTATGTAAGTGTATGTGCGTATGTGTGTGTGTGTGTGTGTGTGTGTGTGTGTGTGTGTGTGTGTGTGTGTGTGTGTGTGTGTTTGTTTTTTGCATGTGTGTTTGTATCTACGTGGGCGTATGGGTGGGAGTGTCTTTCAATGAAAGCGGAACGAAATGAGGAAAAGGATTATTCAGATTTAGTTTGCTTTTATGCTGTTGTTTATTTTTGTTTTCTCTATCTCTCTCTCTCCCCCCCCCTCTCTCTCTCTCTCTCTCTCTCTCTCTCTCTCTCTCTCTCTCTCTCTCTCCCTCTCTCTCTCTCTCTCTCTCTCTCTCTCTCTCTCTCTCTTTTTCTCTCTCTCACTCACTCACCGCATCAAATGCATCACGTGTTGGCTGTGGAAATATTATGGAGGCATGCGATTAGTTTTAGGCCTGTGTCACGTTCTGGAACATTCTTAGATTTGATTATGGAGAATAAAAATGACACAGGTAAAAAAAAGAGAGAGAAAGGAAAATAGAAATAGAGAAAGAGACAAATAGAGGGTGGAGGAGGCGAGGAGGAATGGCAGAGAGGGAAAAACGATAAAAAGGAAGCCTTATAGAAAAGAGACATAGAGAGAGAAAGAGAGAGAGATAGAGAGAGAGAGAGAGATACAGAGAGACAGAGAGAGAGAGACAGAGAGAAAGAGGGGGGGGGAGACAGACACACACACACACAGAGAGAGAGAGAGAGAGAGAGAGAGAGAGAGAGAGAGAGAGAGAGAGAGAGAGAGAGAAAGAGAGAGAGAGAGAGAACTTTGAATGAATACCACTAATAATGAGAACGTGAATGACGAAATAATTTAATGAAACAGATGCAGTGTCAAAAAGAAAAGAAAACCCACGTACAGGTAAAACAATTTTTTCTGCTACTCAGTCAAGAGTTAGAAAGAAACAATTGTCAATTGTTCAGGCAAATGCTTTAAAGCATTGGTTATTGAACCCAAAATAAGTCTATTAAATTTAATAACACAACCAGAGATAAAATAATGTACGGACATAAATAGGGTTTAAGATTCTGGAAGGAGAGTAATTATTGCAGTTGGTTGGCGTGAATATATTATTAAAAATGGTTCACACATGGTTGTTGTATTTTTTAAATCCATGCTAGCTGATTGTCAAAGGTGATTAGATTATCCAAAGAAGGGCAAGGAAAAGAGAATAAGATACGTCTAGAGGATAATATCCGATGGATCTAATATTATATGACAAACGTCTGATCGTCAAATCTTTCTTGGAATTATTAATCTATGTTTTTGGAACATTTTTCTTAATAATATTCTCATGCTTATTCTGTTCATTTTTCGTAATATCCATGTTTTTTATTATTTTTTAAAACATTGTCTTATTAGTCTTTGAGGGTGTATAAAGAAGGACTGTTTTTGTTGCAATTAATGGACACAATATTTGTGTTTGTTGTTTTTGATTTAAACGTATTGAATGTTAAGTTATAAAATAAGGAATAGCTGCATTGTGGTAGGCTTTCGATAAGCCTTTTAGTAATAGTAGTTTGGTTCAGTTTGCTTATAATTATTAATCGACTGTTAAACTATAATATTACTTTTTTTCTTTGTGTAACCATGTTGTCTTTGTATTTCTCAAGCATTGTTCATTATTAAATCTAATGAGTTAGTCCAATGTTGGTTAAAAATATAATCTTATAATGAGTATGTTTGTGTGTGTACATGCGTGTGTGTGTGTATGTGTGTGTGTATGTGTGTGTGTGTGTTTGTGTGTGTGTGCGTGCGTGTGTGTGTGGTTGTGTGTGTGATAATAAAAGAGTAGGTGAGAATAGGAGGTAGTGGAGGAGGGGGAGGAGGAGGAAGAGAGGGAGAAGGACGTAAGAGGATGTAAAGGAGGAGAAACAGGAGTAAGAGGAGGATGACTAGGAGGAGGAGGATGGAAAAGGGGAGGGGGGTGGAGATCGAATGGGGATGGAGGAGCACCACAAAAAAGAAGCTTAAAGAAAATATTTTGAAAAAACAAACATCTGGCTATGCGATTTCATTTTTTAGAAAAATGAATGTGAGTTACAAAGCATTTGGAGGGCAAAGTAATTAAAACTCAATTACGGGTTTTTCAAATGCATTTTAGGAATGCAAATATGAGGCACAGGAACAGCAAAATTACCGCCATTGGGCTAAGCTGACAAACGTTAATGGCTCTACAAAAATAACTTAATGTCAGAGTAATATTGTAACGTCTTCTACACACAGCCATCTATAGCTCATATTAAACTCACCCCGGGGGGGGCGGGAGAGGGGGGTGGTGGACGAAAATACAATGTATGTTATCGTTATCGGCCCTGTGCCTCCTATGATGAACTGATTTGCAAGACGCCATGGAATCTGATGATTATCAAAATAGTTCCTTCTTTCTCAATTAATAAGGACGGTCAAGTTCCATTCTATTTTAAGCTGAAAGTGAGTAAGTAAGTAAGTAAGTAAGTAAGCAAGCAAGTAAGTAAGTAAGTAAGTAAGTAAGTAAGTAAGTAAGTAAGTAAGTAAGTAAGTAAATAAGTAAGTAAGTAAGTAAATAAGTAAGTAAGTAAGTAAGTAAGTAAGCAAGTAAGTAAGCAAGTAAGTAAGCAAGTAAGTAAGTAAGTAAGTAAGTAAGTTAGTAAGTAGGCAAGTAGGTAAGTGAGCAGATACATTTAAATTCAGTGTTTAAGGCCATTGGCCCACATCACATGAAACACACATTTATCAGAAGTGATTTCTGTTCCGTGAAAGCAATGCTAAAAAGTATGACATACTACAAAAACATTTTAAAATCATTTTAAAATGTAATTAGTAAGTTAATAAAATAATTCATACAATTATAAAGGTCCTACTGCAACTTTGACTCAGTTCTGACCATTAGGGAAACGGGCTACTTTGATGTTGGTGGCAAACAGACAATAACAATAGACTATAGACAACTGCCAGAGCTGGACTGGAGACTGCGTCCCAGAACACAAACGAAACTTAACTATTTCCAAACGTGGGAATTGAAGCAAGTAAGACAAAGAACTTGACAAGTGTGACAAATAATATGTGAGTCACCATAGTGAAATCATGCGCTCGTCAAATTATTTTTTTAATAGAATAAATTGGCATTTTTTCCGCCCCTTTGGCTAGTTCTTACCGACTTTTTGTTTTAATTTTATGCTCAACACCTTTTAAGTTCATTGAACACATGTAGGTGTACATTTTAGTGGAACTCATTGTTTAGAGGCACACAAAATTAAAATTTGAAATATCTACTGACTCTCAAGCTTTGGAAATCCACAAGCTTCGGTGTCCATTTTCTCGATAATTTTACATCTGAAATAAGGCAACCCCCAACTCCTTCAGTCGCAAATAATTTGACTTCTTTTTAAGATAGATGGCTTTTTTAAAAATCGAAAGCAAGACAAATGCATAGGTTTTAAGATTATACAACTATCTACATATACTAAAAAGCTGACTCGCGCCTGATTCCACAGCATCTTGATACGTTTTATTGTGACAAAAGTGCAAAAGCTGTTGACTCCGGTGAATCGAAGTGAAGAATAATATACATATATTATTATAAAGTTGGTAAGGAAGAGACATTCTGTTGACTATCAAAGCTTCACACGAGCCACAGAAAACGAAGTGATGTCCTTATAATGTCGTTTAAATAATGTTATCCTTTTGCTGTCTATTGACAAAGAAAAGGTGAAAGCAAGAGGGGAAGGTAAAAACCTAACAGAAGGTAAGAACAAGTAAGAAGAAGAAGAAGAAGAAGAAGAAGAAGAAGAAGAAGAAGAAGAAAAAGAAGAAGAAGAAAAAGAAGAACAAGAATATTATTTGCTGAGAACAGAATTAGTTATACATGAAGTTATTTGCAGAAAATTATCCCCTTTCACCCTGTCTAGGAAGCGTAAATTAAACGACAAGTGCTAACTCTGTTTATCATAGTAAACAACGATGACCCTTCCTTCTATGGCATCAACTCACTCACCTAACTTCTCAATATTTGTTAGTCACACAGTCTCAAACATACTTTAGTGGAAATTTTAGTGGTCCCTAGCTTGTCTTGAGTAGTACAATAATGTTCTTGCAAGAATTATGTACACAGAGGTTGAGAGTTGTACTTTAAGTAAACCTTTTTTACAACAAGCCATAGTCTTAGGACATAATCATTATTTTTCATGAGATTTTATTATCATAAGGTACCTTTTGAAACGAAAGTGCATTTATTCAGATCACAAATTTATAAGAGTTTTTAACACGTGAAGCTTAAGAATTACAGGTAAAAAGTAGCAGCCAATTGGAATAATTTAGCAAATAATCCAACAGCTCTAATGAGAATTATTCAAGCTGGAGGCATTAAGTGCACACATGACTAGAGTGTTAATGGTGTTTGCTCTGTTATGTGTATTTCATTAAGACTTTGAGGAACTTGGCGTGGGTGGACTTATTATTCTAGTCTGTTTTTTTGGGGGGTTGTTTTTTTTTTATTTTGTTTGTTGCTGTTGTTGTTTTAACATGTTTGTTGTCCGATTCTTATAAGTTGGACTTTGGTTATTTTTCAAGTGTCTTTTTCGTGGTCGTTCTCTTTTTTTTTCTCCTTCGTATATTCCTTTCTGTCTCTGTTTTTGTTTTTTAGTAAGAGTTTTAAAACACAAGCAGCAGTATTAGGTCAAAGGCCGAAGTTTAGAGATGTAACACGAGAGTAAGAACACAGAAAAGGAAAGACAAGGACGACAACAACAGGCAGTTGTTTGACAAGAGAGAAGCAGCAAACTAATCAAGAATACTCACCAATCACCCATTTTCTGCCTCTGCCTTTCTTTGCCCCCATCTCTCTCTCGTCCCCCCCCCTCTCTCTCTCTCTCTCTCTCTCTCTCTCTCTTTCTCTCTTTCTCTCTCTCTCTCTCTCTCCCTCTTTCTCTCTCTCTTCCTATCTCTCTCTCTCTTTCTCTCTCTCTCTCTACCTGTCTCTCTCTCTTTTTATATCTCTTCCTTTCTCTCTCTCTCTCTCTCTCTCTCTCTCTCTCTCTCTCTCTCTCGATTTCCCTCTGTCTCTATCTCTCTATTGCTCCCCTTCTGTCTCTCTTATTAGAATATACCATAAAATTACCCACCTTCTTTCCCTGAAAAAATGGACAAATAACCCACAAAGCTCCAACAAACAAGTCAGCTAACACATGACATCAAAAACAATACCAAAACAGTGGAAGGAATAAAAGAGCAAGCAAAACACAATGACAAATGAAAAATAATACCCCCCCCCCCCTTCCAAACAACACACAATCCCCCCCTCCCCCCCCAAAAAAAAGAAAAAGAAATAAAAAGTTAAAATTTAGAAAAATTAAAGATAAAGAAACAATACACAAATACAAGCCAAACATAAAATAGAAAACGACAAACAACATAACACCAAAGAAGAAATCTTTGTTTAGCAAAGCTTCTCGACCAGATTTACGCCCTAGGCGAAAGATCCGTACATTCAAGAATAAATGTTCTTGCAGAATTTAGCAACAATGCGTCTTGGAAAAAAGCTGAATGGCACAGCTATTGTTTTACAATGTCATCATGGTTTTCCAACAATTACGCTGTCTTACTTAATATGTTACGAAATGTAATGTATAGAAATGCTTTCTTTTATTACGACAATAGAATAGATTCCTCCGGGTTTTCTATGCACATTCTTGTCTCGGTGATGAAATGGCAACAAGAAATTAACTCCCAGTTAACTTCCTTTATCGCATTTGTAGCTTTCTAGTGCCAAGTTAATGGTCTTTCTGTTTTCTCTTTCTCATTCTCTCTCTCTCTCTCTCTCTCTCTCTCTCTCTCTCTCTCTCTCTCTCTCTTTCTCGCGCGCAGAGTGCAGGTAAAACTGCTAAATCTAACATTAAATTAGTAAAGAATCTTGGCGATTGTAATGTATGAGTTCACTTTAAACCCATTTTAACTTTTAGGATATACAAGTTACTCAGACGCCGGCATTTCGATTCAACGCTCACCATTGATAGGACCTAGACAAAAGTTCCTTAAAGTTAGTTTGTTCGGGCTTGTGTGTATTTGCTAGGCTTCATCATAAGCAAAATAACATCAGCGCCAGAAAGTGCTTCATATCAAGACACACAATCTCAATTTATTACAAAACTGACAGAATTTTGGAGACAAGAACATTTCTTTAAAAACAAAAGAACGGAACGAAATTGTTTAACACTAATATAAAAGGAAGCTGTGAATTTTGACTATTTTTTTGAAAACTACAAATTACATGATATTATTAATATTACAACGATTCTTATCATAAGATTCTGGATCATGGTTTTCCGGAATGTAATGTTGAAAGATTGGGCGTATTTTACGTTGAAACCCTTCATCAATGCTATTTTTGTATTACCAGTAATTTTGTACTAGTAACCCAGAAATATGAAAATAGCGTCACTTCGTATTACTGTTTTCCTCTGTGCCTGTCAATCATTAATTTTATTCAGATACAGTGTGATGAAAATGGCGTGAACGGTCTTCTGACTGAATTAACTGGTGGAACATTTAAAAGGCTTTTGGTAATTATGACAAGCCGTTAATTTCACAAAAAGGCTTCATCCGGGAAGAACGCTTTTGCGACTATGGTCTGATGTAATTTGTTACAGTATCGACTACAGGTATACGAGGTAGGTTGTATTTCCTCTCGATTTGTGATAAATAAACCTGTGTCAAGTGTCCATACTTTTTGTTTTATCTTAATTTTATCGGACTAATTCCAAATGAAGATGGAAACAACACATGTCCTCCACTACATTCAAAGGTAAACCATCATGTCATTTGAACACCTCACCAGCTCGCCAGTAAAGTGTACAACAGAAAAGTACCAGGTACAAAGCTAGAGAAAGATCAAGAAAAATCTGGATCCAGGGTGTGAAGGATATCCTGAGAACATTCAATATCCCACCCAGCTACGACATCAAACGCGCTAAAGACAGATATAGCTCTTTCTCTCCTCGACGCCATAGAGGTACAAGAGGACGGATAAAGCAAAGTAGGTACGTAAATACAAAACGTAAGACAGCACAAATGTAATCAAAGTCCCCTTCCCCCTCTCCTGTCCAAAAGCACCTGGTGCAGAGAGAGACTGAATTAAAAATGAGGACATCAACACAATAAGAATATATAAGGAGACTTCGTCTCTATGTATCTTCAGAGGAAAGGCGAAAGAAAGACAGAGCCTGTCTACTGCCTGCAATCAAAAAGAGCTGACATAAGAAGGCATTGTGAGAAGAATGGTTTTTATAAAATGGTGCCAGCGCAGTCCAAAGTCTATTGGTAGTAATAATTATTATCATGTAGCATTCTTCCTTAATCTGTAAGCTGTAAAACACTGCAAGAACAATTAGTATCGTAACCAAGACTAAAACCACCAAGATGAGATACTCGCTCAGCGCACTTACTCTTCTCCAATGCCTTGCACCAGAAACGTGAACCCAAGTAACAACCTGTTTGCACTAGTTCTTGAACAGCATAATAATATAAAAGTAGCAACAAAAAAACCCCTCAACAGTTCCTTTTTAAAAACAAAACAAAAGAAAACAAAACAAAACTCCCCTATTACTGAGTTATTTTCATATACATGTAATTATGTTTGTACAGACAAGATAAAATATCCGTTGAAATGAGCAACAAAGCCATCAAGCCTTTCAAATACAAAATTAATAAGCTGCAGTTCCATTCTCTTGAAACATAATAGATATCTATATTTAAAAGCCAACGAAACAAAATGTCAGTGAGCCAGTTTTTGGAGAACTCAGGGTAAAGAGGTTATTTCTCTCTCTTTCTCTCTCTCTCTCTTTCTCTCTCTCTGCTTCTCCCTCTTTCTCCCCCTCACTCTCTCTCTTACTCTCTCTCTCTCTCTCTCTCTCTCTCTCTCTCTCTCTCTCTGTCTCTCTCTGTGTTTCTCTATCTCTCCCTCGATCTGAAAATAGAAACAAATCTTAAAACATTACAGAAGAACAAACTTATACAGATAAGATTTAATGGTTACTGAATTAACATAATGATCATATTAAAGGGTAAATGCATAAGGAAAATAAAATAAAAACCAAAGTAATAAAACAGAAACAACAACCCAACTCTCCAATCTGTCTCCAAAGCCTATTCTTTTGTGCTGTCCATCTTTTGGGATTATTACGTCCTTTCCACACTATTAAGGTAGAATTTAAAGATTTGTTGTAAAGCCATTTGCAAGACGAATATGTTTTAGCAACTATAGGGAAAATTCACTTTGATCCTATAATAAAACATGTAAAATAATAATGTTTCGAATCTCCACCAAACAAAAGAAAATAAATGCCCGAGAATTAAAAGCTGGCCAGAAAATAAAACCGTGCTTCGCCCATTAAAACGGCCCCTATTATATATGGAAATTGTATGACCCACATTGGGATTGAACGCTTTTTCTGAGTCATTAAATCTATTTTTTCCAATCTGTTTTCATTCCTCCCACGCAACTTCCCTCCTCCCCCCCCCCTCCACCCCAAACCCAGTAAAATTGTTCCACCCACCAACACACACAATGTAAAGATAGAGCTTATCTATAGCAACATTGCTCAAAATATCCTTCCGTCTGAATTGTAACTATAATAAACTTGCTTCTAAGTTAAATGCAAAAAACAAAACAAAAACAAAACAATTTTTAAAATCATATTAAGGGCTGGTGGGGCACCTAGAAATCGTGTCTTGGGGTCAAATTTTGCAAATTGGGGTTATTACATATTATAGTACCTGGACATTTCCTGAACAATATCCAGAAACGTATATAAGCCTTGCTACACCCTAAAGTTGTGTTTTGTTGTCAGGTTTTTCTTCGAAAGCACATGTTTTCTAGCCTTTTCTTACCTGTATCAGCTGTTTTCTCACAATTCTATTTTTTTCACGCATTATCCCATTTTTCTGCTCTGTTTATGGTTCAATTTCAATGTAACTTTCACAGGATACCAACAACACCTAGTTCTAAATTTTGGCCTATTGAATTTTTGATTAATAAGGTAGTTTTTGATTTATGGGCTTAGTAAGCATGAATTTTCCTTTTTTTCACTTTTTTGCAACACCCCAATTGTAAGTGTCATAAAATAAAAACTAAAGCATATATCAAAAATTCAACAAGCTAATTTAAGAACTACATATTTACTGTTGGCATGCCAAATTAGAAGTAAATCGCTTAATAAATAAGGGAATAAAATGGGATAGAAAAAGGTATACCAAATCCAATATGGCCGCCGTTTCCATAGCAACCAATTCACAATGTACTTTTTGAACTACTGATTTAAAATCCCCAATAACACACGATGTCCCACAGCAAATATGGGCACTCTAGGCCTTGTAATAGCCCAAATAGACCTCAGGTGCCCCACCAGTCCATACAGAGCAACATGAAATTATGAATCCAGATGTAATTTATCGAATGTAAGATGCTTTGTCATGATGTTGGATAGTCATAGGTTTCATGACTGTACAGAACAGGTGGTGATTTGCATTGAAAAAATATGTGGGGTGATTGCGTGTGTGTGTGTTGGGGGGGGGGGGGGGTTGGGAGGGAGTTGGATATGTGAACCCAAATTAATGCTGAATAATGAAAAACGAATAACAGAAACCATTCCGTTCGGAAGTTCAGAAAATATTCCAAATGTAGATAGAGGCGGTTTGGAAATCGAACATACAAGTATGCCCTCTTCCAGGAAAGCCAAGAACGTTGGTATCTGTAATTGTGAGGCAGCGTGGTGGAATCAGGCACTCGTCAGATTTTGAGCACGTAGAGTTATTGGTATCACCTTATTGGTTCACTTGTCTTTATTTGAATGAAAGAAATATCCATTTATCTTGAATACAAGTCAATATTTGCAAATGAAGGAGGTGGGGGTCACTTGTTTTGAGAGGTAAAATTTGTGAGAAAATGGCAGCCAAAGATTAGTTATTGCCTTAGCCTAAGAGTCCGTGGTAACTAAAAATTTACATTTTTTGTTCCTTTAATTCACTTTGATTATTTTGACGAGAGCTTGATTCCACCACGCTACCTCACAATTATAGATTCAGACATTTCCATGAACAAGAAAGTCAGTATATTATGCCACTCGATGTATGTACCTTGATCCCAGAGGAACCAGTAAGATAAGCAATCGTATTTACATTCATATTGCATGCATGCTCTCTGTCTGTCCCATCTTGTCAAAATTTGACATTTGCAATTCTCTTCTGTCTGGTATCTCATATAACAGAATAAGGAAATTGCTAGAGGCCCAAAATAGATCACCACCAGATTATTCTTGAAGGAAAAGAAACAAGATCCTGCATCTAAAATGTTATAAGCCCTGCACTGGCTTCCAGTTGAAGAAGAAATCAAGCATAATGAATGTTATAAATGTGTTAACAATAATACCTCTTCATATATGGTCGCTTTTAAGGACAAGCGGGCAAACCCACATTTCGGGGAGTCTCCAGAAATCTTGACCTACCCAAAAAATGGGCATTGCTCTTTTTATAGGAGAAGTTTGGTTTTGTTGGTGTGTATATTTGTTTGGTTATAGAGAAAGCTCTCCTTGTTTTTTAATGAAGCTGAACATGAGGCAAAAATTTTACCTTCGATTTTCTCAAAACACCATTTTTCGGGATTGCCCCCTTGTGCTTAAAAACGACCATATTATTATTATGTCTGGGCTATCAACGCTGAAGGATGTTCCATCCTGTTAGATACATAATATACTAACAGAAAGACATACAGACGCACAGATAAATAGATAGGGAAACAGAGAGACAGATAAATAACTAAATATATATAAAGAGAGATGAAAAATAGAGTGGGAGAGAAAGAAAGAGAGAGAGAGAGAGAGAGAGAGAGAGAGAGAAAGAGAGAGAGAGAGAGAAAGATAGAGAGAGACACAGACAGAATAGAAGATTTTGAAATACAATGAGATCAAGCAACGTTGTTAAAAGTTCATATTTTCATTTTTGGCATTTATAATTTAAATTAGTAACATCAAAATGTAATCTCGGTGATGTCAACAGTTCTAGAAATCAAAGTAAAACGTTTTCCTTCAAGGGACACCGGAAATAGAGAGAGAAAATAAAAGGTGGAAGAGGAAGGGAATGGCAGTACACGTTCTTCCAAACACAACTTTGTAAAAGCCTACGGTAAAAGTTAATGTTGAACGAAAACAGACATAAACCCGAGACAGAGAGAGACAGAGAGAGAGAGAAAGAGAGAGAGAGAGAGAGATAGAGAGAGAGAAAGAGAGAGAGAGAGACAACAAGACAGAGACAGAGACAGAGACAGAGGAAAAAAGAAAGAGAGAGAGAGAGAGAGAGAGAGAGAGAGAGAGAGAGAGAGAGAGGGGGGGGGGGAGAGAGAGAGAGAGAGAGAGAGAGAGAGAGAGAGAGAGAGAGAGAGAGAGAGGGGGGGGGAGAGAGAGAAAGGGAGAGAAAAGAAGGAAGGAAAGGAATTACAAGAGTAAATAAATTATCCTCAGGTACTTTTGAATTCATGCAGGGAGAGTTTTGTCAGTGCTTACAACCATCAATAATGTTGTTTTGTTTGTTTGTTTATTTCTCCTCAGAGTACGCCGTACGCTTCTTTTAAAACTTTAAATCTATTACATTTATCAAGTGATTTTACAATCCCACTGACACGATTTAAATGGTTTTTGAATGGTGTTTTCAACTTTGCCTGTCAGGGCCAACATATTTTGAGAGGTATACAACATCCAGGACAAAGAAAGAACAAAAAAATAATAATAATAAATAACAATCCTCCCCCACTCTAAAATCGAACCCGGTTCTCTTGGGCACGCCTGCGATGCACCTAACCTCGACACCACATGGTGCCTTTCTGTTACTTTGATGTCAAAGATGATGAGTGTATATTATGTAATATATTAGTCGATCACCCTACCTCTGTGTCGGTCTATCTGTCTAATTTTGTATGTAACTGAACTGCACTGAGCTAATTCATCGTGAATAATATTATCCTCTTTGAAATCGCACGGTACTCTTTTTAACAATCAGATAAACAAATATTCCGCTTATAAATACCACGGATAAGCATTCTAACATAAATGTGAACTGCTTAGTGGACTTGAAAATATGGACAACGTAAACAGACAAGGGAAACATAATTTGTTTCTTTGATCACTGAGCCAGAGAATTGAGTATCGCGCCATGATCGTCGATGTCTGTTTTAGAGATAATGTTGTTTATGGCACTTGAACGAGAAGAATCATTTAGCCCTCTGCTCCTCTGAGTTTCTGAGTCTTTCTGCAGTTTTTCTACTGCTACTCCTTGGCTTCTTCTTACTCGTGTGCTTTCAGTCACACCCCTTATCTTATAGTAGGTAAAATCTACACCTTGCCCTGTCGGATAAGAGCGAAAAAAACCTCGGATTTCCCGTGTGTAAGAGGTTGCACATGTTAAAGATCCCTTGGTGGATTAAAATCAATAGGTGTAGACCTCGGTAGCAACCCAGTCAAAACTTATACTTTTCTACCAACTGAAAATTATGTTTAACGTGTTCCACGTGCTCATATGACTTTATGCAGTTGCATGCGCCGTAAACATTTATCAAAATAAAAAAGTACTCAGCAAAAGACTGTGGAAGATCTAGTCAGTATGTTAGTGTTTGACATCTACAAATGGCGGCTTGCACTATAATGCTTTCCCGAAAGTTGTGATTCTTTCAGAATGCGATCAGGCCTGCTCGGGTAATAGTATTTGTGCGATGCAAATAACATCTATTCCCCATTAATTTGTAGAATGTTTCCCTCCACCCACACTCTTCAGTCAATTAATGAGACAGGCTTCGACCCTTCCTTTAGAAAAAAAATTCCCCAACTGTCATAAAAATGCCAATTTCTTTGATTTCCTTATTATGACGAGTGCCTGATTTTCCCACGATGCATCACCTATAACCCTTATCTTCTCACGGAAATCCGACTGGGAGCATCTGCGTACGACAGCGAAGCGCCAAACCACATACGTCGGAATTTTTGGGCGCAGGAAAAAGTGGTCTACTGAGGCAGTGGCGGATAGAAACACATCCAGAAAACATAAGGAAAATAAAAATGAAAAACAAAAAATAAGAACAAATCAACAAAAAGACAGCTGAGAAATCAACATTGGATCCTACAAACATTTGAAAACCGATACACGTTCTCTTGCTTTCTCTCTCTCTCTCTCTCTCTCTCTCTCTCTCTC
>NW_004797504.1:292653-293800 GCF_000002075.1 Aplysia californica
CTCTCTCTCTCTCTCTCTCTCTCTCTCTCTCTCTCTCTCTCTCTCTCTCTCGCTCTCCCTCAATCTATCTATCTATCTCCATTTCTTTCTCTCCCTATACCTCCCAACCACAAACAGAGCACATCTACACAAAACAAACAAACACAAAAATCACACAATCCTACATAAAACACATTTTTACAGAAACGTTCCGTACATCTAAACAGCTCGTTGCGTGATCACTGACATGTTTAACAAGGGAGATAAATTGGGCGTGGGAGCAGTCAGGAAACATCAGACATCGCGGCTCCAGAATGTTTTAGTAGAGGTTTTACGGCGCTCGCAACTGCATAAGTTCATATGAGCGCCAGAAGATTAGAGATGTTACAAGAGAGTAACAAACACAAAAAAGAAGAAGGGGAGATAAGGACGATAGATATTTCATAAGAAAGAAGAAGCAAACCACACCAGAGCACCCGCCAACCATCCACCTTCAGAATGTGTTCAGTCTCAACAATGCCATACTTTTATTTATCTTATTTAATTTAAATTCAAATACACATGATATCCGTTCTATATTTAGATAAAACAGAAGTTGCAAAGCCGATGGCCAAGTGCAAAAAACAGTACCCAAACAATAATATGGTTAAACTATTATTTTGAACTTAAACCTGGCATGAAAACCGAGAATGTGAGCAACTTCATTTTAAAAATGTATTTTTCTTCTCCATTTGTTTTGAAAAAAATCAATCACTCTCAAACTGGCGTCTCTGGGGTGGCGGTTGGACGCTTCGACATCACATGCAGAATACCTGAGTTACATGAAAGGGTGTGGAGAATGTATCAAGTATCTCGGTCTTTTTGAAATTGTAATATTATGTTGTATCCGTTTTCTTCAATTTTTTTTGTAGAGGCGTTAAAACACCTACAAAACATGATCATCATCCAGGGCCTTGCCGACTGGTGTGGGCGATCATGGACCTCCTCTTCAATCTGTCTTGTGTTGCAGCAATGGTGTCTGTTGTTCTTGCTGTTCCCAGCCATGTTGTCAACCTGTCCAGTATCTTTTCCCTCTGTCTGCCTCTGCCTCTCTTTCCATCAAACTTGCCTATTGTTACGATATTCTCCAATGCTATAAAACAAACACAAACAAAATAAGACAAACACA
>NW_004797504.1:293900-297286 GCF_000002075.1 Aplysia californica
ATCCCACCCCCCCCCCCCTTCCACAAAAAACAAATAAAACAACAACAAACAGAAAAAAACACTCTGCATAAATCTATAAACGTCTGATGTTAGGCAGGTAAAAAGAAAAACAACGTTTTAAAAACCAACGTTTTTACGCACTACTCGACACAACTAGACGTTACTTTGATTTCAGTTTAGTTTTAGAAAGAGTTTTACGGCATTTCCAACAAAAAACGACTGTATAACTGCCGAACACTAGATTCATTACAAGAGAGTAAGAAACATAAACAAAGAGTCAGGACGTGAGATAAGGTTGATAGATGTTTGATAGAAAAGAAGGAGCAAACCACACCAGAGCAGGCGCCAACCACCCACATGCCCGTATATAAAAGAAAAAAAAAATTATTTTCACATACTATCAGATATAGAGAAAAAAGAGAGAAAAAAAAAGGAGAAAGGAGGAGGGGGAGAGAGTTAGAGAGGGAAACTGAGCGCCAAAGAAAAACGAAAGGAACCATAAAGCCAGTGAGAGGCATAGAGTGAGCGAGAGACACAACAGAGAAGGAAGGATATTATAATATTATATGTATAGATTATATATGCGTGGTACATATACATTATATAATATTATACATATATATATACGTAAAAATATAAAATACAGAGAGAATGAGAGTATATTTACGAAGGGGATGATAGAGAAAGAAAGAGAGAGAAAGAAAGAGAGAGAGAGAGAGAGAGAGAGAGAGAGAGAGAGAAAGAGAGAGAGAGAGAGAGGAGACTTTCAGACTCTGTAAGATTTGTGTAGGACATCAACCCCCCTGCATCCCCCAATTTCCACATATGAACCGCTAACCCCTTTCCAAAATAAAAAAAGAGAAATAACAAGGGGTAAACTGACACCCAAATCACTCAAATGTCAGTGCATGCAATTGTTGTTTTTTTCTTTGTTAACTGATCACCTGACAAGGTTGTAAAGCTGCCATGTGCTCGCGACAAATATGTACATGAGCCTCTGTGTTTGTGTTTGTGTGTGAGTGTACGTGTGAGTGTGTGTGTGTGTGTGTGTGTGTGTGTGTGTGTGTGTGTGTGTGTATGTGTGTGAGTGTGTGTGTGCGTGTGTGTGGGAGGATTTATTTTCAAGCACAATAGCAATTACTGCTACGTCAGCTGCATAATGTCATGTTAACTACCTCTGTCCCCCACCCAAAACCCAAACCCCCATAAATCCGGTTATCAAAATATGATCTTGATATATGTATTGTATGATTTTTGTTCAATCTATTTTACCGTTACATTCTCAGTCCCTGATACAGAGATCATGATTACCAAAGACAGTAATGGTAATAGTAATGATAGTAACAGAAAAATCTAAAATAATAGTAATAATAACATCAATACCACTATTAACAATAAAATTTGTAATTATAATAGTAGTGACAATAATAATAATAATAATAATAATAATAATCATGATAATAATAATTATACTAACAATAATATAGAAATAGTGATAATATTTTTTAAAATAATAATATTATATCGATAAAACTAGTAATAATATTGATAGGAATAATAATAATAATATTGATAAAAAAAATAATAACATTAATAATGATAATAATAATAATAATAATAATAATAATAATAATAATAATAATAATAATAATAAATACGTTTTTTTTTCAATAATAGCAAGACAAATGAGTAAGCTCCAAAATGATTCTAATACTTCCATATAAACAAAGTTGACTAGCACCAGAATCCACTATGTCGACACACATCTGCTACGTTCTTAAAGAAATAAATGTCTATAATTCTTTAATCAATGTATACTAATCTTTAGCAAATTTCGTTGACCCTTCCGCTTAAGCAAAAAAATAAAATAAATAAAACCAATCAAAGTGTACCAGGCTATGAACTTTTTCGTCTAGACAGCAAAATCCTATCGAACTCCCGTGATATTACAGCTTGCTTTTCAACAACCTCTTATTTCAAAGAGCTAGGTTTAACGAACGTACATCAAAAAGCTTTCTTCGTATTACTGAATCCTTCAATGTTGAGACAATTGCAGGCCCTTTTCACAAGACCGAGTTGCTATAACTACCATTGTGTGTGTATTTGATGAGGCACAACGTCTCATTCGAAAGAGCGGACCGTACGAAGACTAATGTTTCCCCCCTGTTAACAACATCGCACTTTCTGCGGTGCTTTGGAAATTCCAGAGGGAC
Organism: Aplysia californica; assembly: GCF_000002075.1. Taxonomy (NCBI): domain Eukaryota; kingdom Metazoa; phylum Mollusca; class Gastropoda; order Aplysiida; family Aplysiidae; genus Aplysia; species Aplysia californica. Next base: position 296,114 of record NW_004797504.1, read on the forward strand.
AGACGAACTAGGCCGAGGATCTCTCAACATGCACGGAATCACGTTTGCTTTCAATTTCTGCCGAGCGCTCAGCTTTATGTTGGAGTAATCGCTCTTGTGAAGGATAGATCGAGCAATAAATTGGAAGAAGACAAATCCGGACCTCGTGCGTTGTCTCAACTATCTAAAACAGCAGGAGGGTTCGGATTTGATCTGGAGCGTGTGGGGCGAGAGGGGAGGAGGGAGGGGGTGGGGGTACGGAAACGAATTTGAGAGACATCTGCTGTAGCTTGGCACAACATCAAAGTATCACAGTATCTATATTTAGTTTTGGGAAACCTCATTTTTAAATGCTGCCCAGTTTCTAGTATGGTTCCCGCATTTCTTTTTATTTCTTATCAGTCAGCTCTTCATAACGATTATGTTTAAACGGGTGGAAGAAAAGCAGCTTACTTTGTGAGGAGGGCGGGGGGGGGTGGTGGTGGTGGATATTATAGAGGGTAAAAAAAATAACCCCACCCCCCCCCCCCCCCCAACAAGAAAAAAATACATGACGAAGACTATGATTACGCAATGTTCACATAATAGGGTTGTAAAGACATATTTCCCACTGTAACCGTATTAGTCGAAAATGTGTCGAAGCTATAGTGTTTTTAGTAATAAAATCTTCTAGTATTTTTTTTTCTAGTAGAGATTTTACAGCGCTCGCAACTGCATAAGGTCATATGAGCGCCAGAAGATTAGACGTGTTACAAGAGAGTAACAAACATAAAAAAGAAGGAGGGAGAGATAAGGACGATAGATGTTTGATAGGAAAGAAGGAGCAAACCACACCAGAGCACCCGCCAACCACCCACATAAAATCTTCAGAATTGATCCAACTTACATAATCTGTAAAATGTAGTACAAAAAAGCAACCTTTGGATAGCCAAGGTATATAAGGTATACAAAAAAGCAACCTTTGGATAGCCAAGGTATATATTTTAAAAAGAAATTAAATCTCTCACCTTTACTCTGAATTACACTGAATATTGCTATACCTGTAACAGCAAACTTTGTACATATTATTATCATGGTGAACTTTAGAAAAATGCTAGATTCCAGTATTACTTTTTCTTAACAATGGATACAACAATTTGTCTAGGGATGGGAGAGGGGGTGGGGTGCGTGCGTGCACGTTCGAGTGTGTATGTA
>NW_004797504.1:297462-299481 GCF_000002075.1 Aplysia californica
GGGTAAACAAATCTATGAGTCTGTTATTTTCACAGTACAAAGCCAAGGGGGACAACTCTACCGACTAAATATAATAAATCATTGCCGTTGGAAGTTGACGTGTGTCCGCTTCCTCCAAGAGCCGTAACTCTTTCCTGTAAAGCTTTTTATGCGACAGATCACCAAGCCCTGCGGCGTAATGGCGATAAAAGAACAATATTTTGTTGATGACGACAATCTGAAGGCGAAAATAGAGAAGGTCTATGACCTGTCTACAGCTCCTTTTGGTCTCTTGCGAGCGAATCCATGGCTTAGTTGGCTCAAACACACTTGGTGAGTGCCGAAAAAGTTGGTCTTCATGTTCCGTACTGGAACGTCTTGATCGTCTGAAAATTAAGATCGGGTTTCAGCTTCAGATGCACAATGGCTACTTCGTTTGATGACATAGGAAATAACATGAGTTGCTTTGAAAAGAATTATAGGCGGGTGTTCCAGAAGGTAATAATACAGCACTGTTGTTAAATTCAGATTAAGATAACTGACAAAGAACATTGTGAGGGAGAGGTGATGATGGAGACAATCAGCCTGTCCACACTCAAATGGACCTTCATGAAGAGGGGTGAGGAAGTATGGAGCACCCCATCTTCCTCCTAAGACCCCAGTTCTACATTCAAGTAATTCAAGTAAATATCGTAGGAACAATCAGTATGGATACCTTGCGGGCTTTGGTCCTCTGGGGAACTGAGCACTTATGGACCTGTCCGGTGTGCAATGACGTTGTTGCTCAGGACAGGTATCAGGTAAGTAAGTATTGTGAGGGACATGGTATCGTATAGTTTGCATGATTCTTTAATGATTGATAAGTGACAATGAATGTGCTTGACTTCTAAATGTAACGTCTGTTCTTGATAGGATCCAAGTTTTGTATAGAGCATACGTGTCACGACGAGGTGGAATCAGGCACTCTTTCATTTTTGGGCCTATAGACTTATTCATCATCATCAATGCCTTTCATCCCAGGCAAGGTATAGGCCACATACAAGCTCCTTCCATTTATCTCTGTCTTGAGCCATAGTTCCAAGCTCGTTCCAAGTGAACTTCATCTCTCTCATGTCCCTTTCCACGCATCTCCTCCATGTTTCCCGTGGCATAGAGTTATTGGTATCATCTAAAAGTTGTTCATTTGCCTTCCTTTCGTTGAAAGAAATTCCTATTTCTTTAGAATAAAACTCAGGATATTTGCGATTGATAAAACCAATCAAAGTGTACCAGGCTATGAACTTTTTCGTCTAGACAGCAAAATCCTATCGAACTCCCGTGATATTACAGCTTGCTTTTCAACAACCTCTTATTTCAAAGAGCTAGATTTAACGAACGTACATCAAAAAGCTTTCTTCGTATTACTGAATCCTTCAATGTTGAGACAAGTTCAGGCCCTTTCCACAAGACCAAGTTGCTATAACTACCATTGTGTGTGTATTTGATGAGGCACAACGTCTCATTCGAAAGAGCGGACCGTACGAAGACTAATGTTTCCCCCCTGTTAACAACATCGCACTTTCTGCGGTGCTTTGGAAATTCCAGAGGGACAGACGAACTAGGCCGAGGATCTCTCAACATGCACGGAATCACGTTTGCTTTCAATTTCTGCCAAGAGCGCTCAGCTTTATGTTGGAGTAATCGCTCTTGTGAAGGATAGATCGAGCAATAAATTGGAAGAAGACAAATCCGGACCTCGTGCGTTGTCTCAACTATCTAAAACAGCAGGAGGGTTCGGATTTGATCTGGAGCGTGTGGGGCGAGAGGGGAGGAGGGAGGGGGTGGGGGTACGGAAACGAATTTGAGAGACATATGCTGTAGCTTGGCACAGCATCAAAGTATCACAGTATCTATATTTAGTCTTGGGGAACCTCATTTTTAAATGCTGCCCAGTTTCTAGTATGGTTTCCGCATTTCTTTTTATTTCTTATATGTCAGTTCTTCATAACGATTATGTTTATAGGGGTGGAAGAAAAGCAGCTTACTTTGTGAGGAGGGCGG
>NW_004797504.1:299581-303048 GCF_000002075.1 Aplysia californica
TTGGTATCAACTAAAAGTTGTTCATTTGCCTTCCTTTCGTTGAAAGAAATTCCTATTTCTTTAGAATAAAACTCAGGATATTTGCGATTGAAGGAAGTGAGGTTACCTGGTTTCAGTTGTGAAATTCGCGAGGAAATTGCAGCCAAAGTTTGGTAACTCCAATAGCTAAGGAGTCCTTGAAAACAGAAATGTGTGCCTTTAAAAATGTTTTTCAGTAAAATTCACATAGAAATTCCAAACTTTTCGAAAAGTGTCTGATTTCACCACGCTGCCTCATATATTAAACAGCTAAAACAATCAAATTCATAACGCCCAAGCGATGAATCGAACCGGGGCCAACTGCACAGTTGGTGTTTAACTAGTTTAACGGCTTGCCTTAGTAAAAGTGGTCGCCATTCTCTTTTCGTCAGATATGACAATAATTTAAACGTTGTTATTCAGTGATGTCAGAAATTATTTAAGTTTTGATAATTGATAATTGCGTATTACGTATATAGCTTTTCAAAATGTCTATGGTAATTTAAGAGTCAGGCCCTCAGAATTCAATCCTTATTCCCGAGAGGACAGAACACCTGAGTGGACAGTCTTGATAACTTTCTCCCAACATTTCCGCATTTAGAATGCTGAAATGAGGATTTAAACCAAGGCCAGCCGTCTGCAGTCAAACATGATATCAAATAAGCTCAAGATGGTAAATCTGACAGCTACCAGTAATACATCAGTGGTACATGTACATCTACATCCTTTTACACGCAAATAGGTATGACTGGTGAGGAATTAGCCACTGCATTGTTGTAAGTGCTGCTGTTTTTACTATTAAACCAGGATATATTAACATGAATGTCATTGTAATTGTTGACGTTTAAACCCTCGTCGATATATCTCAGATCATTCAAGAGACGGGCTGCTTAGACACTGCTTATGAATATCAATCTGGGCGTAGAGAGTCGCTCTTTCCAAGAACAAAGATGGAGATACTCGATAGAATTTCTACGCCTTACAGGAATCTAACTCACCTCTCTTGCGAGTAAAATTCAAACTCCTAATTGCTATAATGACACATATTATGCACGTTTATATATGTGTATATGTGTGTATGTGCGCGCGTACACACGTGTGTGTGTACGTGTGTGTGTACGTGTGTGCGTGTGTGTGTGTGTGTGTGTGTGTGTGTGTGTGTGTGTGTGAACGGGAAAAAAACAAAAAACAATATATATGTGTATATGTGTGTATGTACACGCGCACGCCTGTGTGTGTGTGCGTGTGTGTGTGTGTGTGTGTGTTTGTGTGTGTGTGTATATGTGTGTGTGTTCGTGTGTGTGTGTGCGCGAATTGCACATCATGTATTGTCCCCTTTTGTCTGGATCAGAAAGAGAGCAGCTCTGATTTCTTTTTAAACAACAACGGTTAAGATAAAACTAAAAAAAAATAAAAACGCTTTACCGCTGGTGGCTTTTGTACTTCTACACTTTCATTTTTTTAAACATCAAGAATGAATACGACTGGGTGCTTCTTTTATAAGCCTTTCTTCACAGACACCGGATATGTGTACGATTTGATAGCCGGCCATTCTACAAAGCGTTTGGATCCTCGAAGGGTTCAGCACAAGAGACATACGAGTAGAAAGAGTCATGTGAAAATTAATGAGCTATGCAATAAAAATTGATATGAAGCGCCATTTACCATTGTTATACATTTTTGTCATTCTTTCCAGTGCACACATAATTCTAGCTTTCCTTAAAGCAAATGTGCCACTTGTATTATTCGAAAAAGTTTGTGTAAATCCCGAATTACTATGTTCTCCTGTTTATTCTTAGGAAAAAGTATTACGGCACTTGCAAGAGATAAAGTTTTCTGTTATTTAAGCTAAAGTATGTATTCCACTGAAATATAAGAATGGTACTGACTTCTTTTACAAAGAGAGGGTGGGGAGAGAGAGAGTGAGATAGAGAGAGAGAGACTGAGAGAGAGAGAGAGAGAGGGAGAGGGAGAGCGAGGGAGAGAGAGGGAGAGAGAGAGATAGAGAGAGAGGGGGGAAATGAGAGAGATAGATAGAGAGAGTGAGAGAGATCAGAAACGTAGGGAGAGAGAGAGAGAGAGAGAGAGAGAGAGAGAGAGAGAGAGAGTGTGTGTGTGTGTGTGTGTGTGTGTGTGTGTGTGAGAGAGAGAGAGAGAGAGAGAGAGAGAGAGAGAGAGGGGGGGGTGAGTTATGTTATGTTAATATTGTCTTTGATATGTCTGCACATTTGCAAAAAGGGATATGTCTGATGGAAAAACACAGGGTATCAGTTCTATAAAGACTTTTCCAGGAGGTTTAAGGCAGAGATCAAACGCCAGTTGAAAGAAAGGTGGTTTCTAAAGGCAGAAATAACAAACTACCACTTTGCAACAAAGCAAGATGACCCAGACATGATAGTATCATTCAAGGAGCTTTCTATAATGTCCTCAAGCACGCAAAGTTTAATTTCTTTTAGCTTCCGGTGTAATGCTATATGGAGTCAAAGAAAACTTCTAATATGCGTGGTCTGGTTTCGTTTTCTACTTGTGTTCTCTTTTTGCTTTCCAAAACAGCAACAAAAATTAACAAACACACAAACAACCCCCCCCCCCCCCCCGAAAAAAGCAAAAACAGACAAAAACAAGACAAATTCTACCCAAAATACACACACATCGACCACAACTTGTACTTCAGACTGTTTGTTTTCAATTTGTTGCTTTCAGGCTTGTGATAATTAGGTACAAGGTCTCAGTTCCATGCTCGTGTCTAGCACTAATTTGAGGCTTGAAGCTGAACTGTTTCGCTGTAAATACCCCTCCACAAAATACCAACTGTCACCAATACTGTATCATTATCTGATTTAAGTAGTGTCTACGTGTTCAAATCAACATTTGACGAAACACGACGGTGGTCTGAAAAGACAAATCTGGAATCTGAAATATAAGTAACACAAAAAACCCCAAAAAACCAAAAACACAGCTTATCAAAACAGTCATTAAAAAATAATTCTGTCAGCTCTCAGTTTAAAAATAATGATCTTAACGATACTATGTACTCTGGTCTTTTTTCCTGTTTACTTTATTTATTATGTTTTATGTGGTTATGTCGACATATTGACATCATGAAGTCCACGAAAAGCAAAATTAATAGAAGGACTCATTTTGTTATTTCGAAAGATATGTACACTAGAACAAATCATACACCTGTTTTTCTATGTGTAATTCTACACTTAAAGCGTTGGCATTTTTTGCTAATGAGCATCATGTCTTTTATCTTCTAACTTTACATTCTTACTTTAAATGTCTCACACCCCCATGGCTAAAACAGCACCTGGACATGGATGGCTGGTGCCTCTATAAATAAATCATTGATGGTCTCACGCCCCCGCCGAATCATTATGCCGATTTAGAACCCGGCCTGGCTACTTTAAATAGTACATGGGATAAAATAGTGGATTTTTCTTCTTTTT
>NW_004797504.1:303148-304434 GCF_000002075.1 Aplysia californica
GGGGAAAGGGAGGGTGAGGGGTTAGATTTTGTTCATATATTTGTCGTATTCATGAATTGTTTGATATACCATGGTGTTGTTAGCCTAGTGATTAGGCTACCGGGTCGTGAGATTGCAGGTTCAGAGATTCGAGCCTCAATTCGAAAAGACGTTGTGTCCTTAGGAACGGCATGTAACGTAAAATTCCTATTTGGATCAGTCCTCTCGGAGATGGACGTTAAACTCGGAGGACCCGCCTCTTAAATAACCTAGTAGTGTTGATAGGGGCGTTAAGCCAACACCATTATAGTTATATCGAAAGAACGCACGTTTTCATTAGCCGTTCTGCATAAAGGTTTCATTGATAGTTTTGTGGATTTCTTGCATCACCCAGTAATTCGATTTCAATGTAGCTCGCGAACAATACGTCTGGTCAAAGGAAACTTTTAAATCAGAGAAATAGTAAAGAAGAGCAAAAAGGACATAAGTAGAGATGTGGAGAAAGGAGACATGGAAATAGTAGAGAAAAAAGAAGAAAAAAATTGTCGAGAAGAGAGCTGGAAGAGGAAAAAGGTGATTAAGATGGTGATGCTGCAGGAGGACAAGGCAACAAAGAGAACGTAAAGAAAATAATTAGAGATGTATAAATTGGAATAAGGCAGTGATGAAAAAGTGCTATGGTGATTGTAACGGACATGATAATTCAGAGAATGAAAAAAATACAGCTTATATTACTCGTGAGCATTCTCTAGGTACAGTTTCAGTCAACCTGTCGTGACCAATAGCTTTGATTTATTGATTTTGGTGATAACCTACCAGCATCACGTTGGAGCTGTAATTATGGCCAGCCTCTTTCATGGTATACTTCCTACTTCCTACTTTTCCATCTCACATCTCTTTTAGAAAATACTTTAATAAACCTAAATAAGTCTGATTTTAATGAATAGAAATGTGTCATCTATTCTGAGAAAGTCAATGTGATTGCTACTTCTTTTTATTGAACATCTAAGTAATTCAAATTTCACAAACATCAACACTTAAAAAAAAAAGAAGAAACGGAGTGATAATCGCCGAAAAGGTTGTAATCTAAGAAAGTATACATTTACAGAGGACAGGAAAAACTATTATTTCAATTAATTATTAAAAATCACACTTTTGATTCCGAGTATACACTTATGTACATTTCAGCAGTACCCACATTAAGTGTTTTTCCTTGCTTTTTACAACATTAAAACAGTTGAATTTCAGCAAAGTTATTAATCACACCGCAACCAATACCATATTAAGAAAGTGTAATACAAATGAAC
>NW_004797504.1:304534-307970 GCF_000002075.1 Aplysia californica
ACCGAAAAAAGCAAAAACAGACAAAAACAAGACAAATTCTACCCAAAATACACACACGTCGGCGATAACTTGTACTTCAGACTGTTTGTTTTCAATTTGTTGCTTTCAGGCTTGTGATAATTAGGTACACGGTCTCTGTTCCATGCTCGTGTCTGGCACAAATTTGAGGCTTGAAGCTGAACTGTTTCGCTGTAAATACCTTTCCACAAAATACCAACTGTCACCAATACTGTATCATTATCTGATTTAAGTAGTGTCTTCGTGTTCAAATCAACATTTAACAAAACACGACGGTGGTCTGAAAAGACAAATCTGGAATCTAAATTATAAGTAACACAAAAAAACCCAAAAACAAAAACGCAGCTTATTCCCATATGGAAAGGTTGAACGTTGTGTACGAAATTCAAAACAGTCATTAAATAATAATTCTGTCAGCTCTATTTTAGAAATAATGATGTTAACAATACTATGTTCTCTGGTCTTGTTATCTGTTTACTTTATGTATTATGTTTTATGTGGTTATGTCGACATATTGACATCATGAAGTCCACGAAAAGCAAAATTAATAGAGGGACTCATTTTGTTATTTCGAAAGATATGTACACTAGAACAAATCATACACCTGTTTTTCTATTTGTAATTCTACACTTAAAGCGTTGGCATTTTTTTGCTAATGAGCATCATGTCTTTTATCTTCTAACTTTACATTCTTACTTTAAATGTCTCACACCCCCATGGCTAAAACAGCACCTGGACATGGATGGCTGGTGCCTCTATAAATAAATCATTGATGGTCTCACGCCCTCGCCGAATCATTATGACGATTTAGAACCCGGCCTGGCTACTTTAAATAGTACATGGGATAAAATAGTTGATTTTTCTTCTTTTTTGGGGAAAGGGAGGGTGAGGGGTTAGATTTTGTTCATATATTTGTCGTATTCATGAATTGTTAGTTATACCATGGCGTCGGTAGCCTAGTGATTAGGCTACCGGATCGTGAGATTGCAGGTTCGGAGATTCGAGCCTCAATTCGAAACGACGTTGTGTCCTTAGGAACGGCATGTAACGTAAAATTCCTATTTGGATCAGTCCTCTCGGAGATGGCAGCGATGAGAAAATGCTATGGTCATTCTAACGGACATGCAAATTCAGAGGATGAAAACATTCAGCTCAGATTACCCATGAGTACTCTCCATGTACAATTTCAGTCCACCTGTCGTGGCCATTAGCTTTGATTTATGGATTTTGGTGTTTACCTACCAGCATCCAGTTGGAGCTATACGCAAAACCAGCCTCTTCCAGCATACTTCCTACTTTTCTACCCTATAGTGTCTTATTAAAAATACTTTTATAAACCTATAATATAAGTCTGATTCTAATGAACAAAATTGTCATTTATTCTGAGATAGTCAATTTGATCGCTACTTCTTTTTGTTAAACGTCTATTTAATTCAAATTGCACAAACATCAAACCTTTTTATAAAGACAAGAAATGGGGGTGCTAATCACCGAAATTCTTGCAATCCAAGAAAGTAGACATTTTCAGGAGACAGGAAAAACGAGTATTTTAATTAATAATTGTTAAAAATCACACTTTTGTTTCCGAGTATACACTTATGTACTTTTCAGCAGTAACCACATTAAGTATTTTTGCTTGCTTTTTACAACATTAAAACAGTTGAATTTCGGCAAAGTTATTAATCACACCGCAACCAATACCATATTAAGAAAGTGTAATACAAATGAACACATTTTATTTCTTCTGAACCGCAAGCAGACGATTTCAAAGTAAGTGCAGTTTGCAAAATTAGTTTTTCAATAAACAAGGCTAATTATCAAATTGTGTAATACCCCAGCACTGATCACAGAACAGATACCATTAAGTGACAAGGTATCATTAAGTGACAAGGTAGCTACCGGTATTTTCATCTTCCACCATTAGAAGTAATGAGCAGTTGTTTCTGTACCACACTTTCCGCAGGCGGGGCCCTTACCCAGACCATATTATCGCCCTTACCTGGACTCCATCGCCCGACTCCAACATTTTAATGATTTGTCCCTCCCCTCTCACCCAGTTCCTGACTAACATAAATAGCAGTCGATTGGATGATAGCAAACACACTCACTGCACATCAGCAAGAGATGAAACGACTTTAATGATAATATGGCATGTATGAAGGTCTGGGCTTATGATGTGAAAGAGTTATGGTTAATGTTCCGACTTGTAGATTAAGAAAGGACGTGTACCGGAAAGAAGGAAGAAACGAAGAAACAAAATTGAAATCACACGTTTGTTTCTGACCAAAGGATTATTATGTCCCTGTGCTTTTTCTCCGTGTTTTTACGATTATAACTACAACGAGTTCATTTATTAATTCAACACCCCCCCCCCCTCTCCAATGTCGACGGAAATTTATTGGCGAATTGAGAAATATGAGGAGGTATCGGTTGCAATTTTTCCTAACTAAATCTAGAAGTATCCTTGGTTGGTCAGCCACACCCCACTAAAAATTTAAGTATGGAGTGGACAAAAGCATCCTCCTCTTCTTCACTCCCCCCCCCCTTTTTTTCAACCCCTGAAATAGTAGAACAAAGTTCAAGTAAGTGAAACTTGTTGAAATTATAAAATTATAGTGTATAGTGATTAATATGCAGACAACATATTATTCATCATGCGTTAACAAACCAAGCATGAGAAAAAGACAAATTTGAATGCATGTTGGAGAACAAGTTCGGTTTAAAAATATCCAAATATGACGGTTTAAGAATGTCACATTTTTTGTGCCGAAAGAGAAACACCAAGAGTAGTCTCTTGGAGAGGAAGGCAAAGAAAGGGATGGACCGACAACACTGCAAAGTGGGCAGGGAAATCCCTTGCCCAAATTCAGGCGCTCCCAAAATACCTTGCAAAGTGGAAGCACCTGACGAGACTCGTATCATACAGCCCCTACGATCTTCCTGGATTATGAGATCAGTTCGCAGTTAGCAGTAATTGATCACATGCTCAGTCTCTCCTTCGAAGTTAAATCATTAGATCTAACGGTGTGTTGCTCGTAAAACCAAAGGCCAGTGGAAAAATACCTTTAAGAAACCCTTATTTCATTTAAACCAAAACATATCATTAAACATTGTTGGAATGTAGTACAAAAGATTCCGAAGCACATCTGTTTCTGTCTTGTTAAAACATGATATGATTTTTCTTAGTGCTCCTGACCTCACTCTGTGCTGACCACCCACAGATCAAGCCCTCTCTACAAAGGTCTCATGATACATGACACAAGACACAAGTCACACCCACTCCGAGACATAAAGTGAAAATGAGGAAAAGGAAGAAAAAAAAAAGTTAGGCTGGTCTGCCCCTTTTTCCTTTTGCTTCAGTACTCCTCAGTATTTATTTTTACTTGTTTACTTTTTAATGTATTTATTTATTTATTTA
>NW_004797504.1:309072-311512 GCF_000002075.1 Aplysia californica
ACAACAATAGTAATTATAAATATAAATGGTAAGGATAATATTTTAAACATTATAGCAATAAAGATAATAGTAATTGCCTTTATATAGCTCACATCCACAAATTCCGTGATGCTGATTGCATGAGCTTTACAACTTTGACATGCATAAGGTTAGTTATACTGGGTAAGTTGAGAAACAATAAACAGATTTTATAACGCGTTTATTCAGTTCTCAGACATTGTTATGGAATGAATCAGTGGCCATTTAATAGCGGTAAGTTATCTTTTTTTTAAAATATGTATAGAGTACGTTCAGAAACAATGAACCGATTTTACGACGCATTTGTTCAGTTCTTAAGCATTGTTATGAAACTAGTCAGAGACTATTTAAAAGAGGAGTTATCTAATTTTTGAATAGCTGTCACAGGGGATGCTTTCGTTGCGTCGTTCTTCTTTTGAAAGAACTACTTTTACAGGACAAAACTTTCTCGACATGCTCCAAAACTGGCTCTTGACATTATTGCAAGCATATTTGCTTGACTTCTCATTGACTTTTGATTGCTCCATCTGTTTTATTTATTATTTTTTTAAATGAACTTTTAACAAATGCATACAACAAATATTTCTCATTAAACGAGCCCAGTCCTGGAAAACGTTAACATATTATCATATATGGTATATATACTTACCAAAATACACTTTTTCAAAGAGATAGACATGTCAACACTTCTATACGGCTAAAAATGTTGGTCAGTAAAACCAAAGACAGTGAAAATATATAAAAAGATCAGAAATAATAATATTATGATTTCTTATAAAGCTATGGTGATTTTCATAGTGAGAAAAAGAACCTAAATGAAATTAGACTGAAAGAATCACATAATTTGAGCCGAGGCCCATTACTGAAAACCATAAGAATGAGACAAATCAGCCTCGGAATTCAATGACACTTGGGTGGACATACAGGACTTGGATATATTTCTTTCTCTGGTAAAATAGAAGGCAAAGAAGGCAGGAACAGACCCAGAGAAGCCTTCTGATCTTTAGAAATTGTTAGCATAAATATGGGTGAAGGGAGAAGCCAGGATCATTTCCGCTTTTTTTCTGAGCATCCTTGCAAAAAATTGAAAGGCGAAACATGAATGTCAATGTCGGTTTCCAATTTGGCACTTCATTATGATGATAATACTTGTGAGTGTGCGTATGTATTTATGTAGTATGTGTGTGTGTGTGTGTGTGTGTGTGTGTGTGTGTGTGTGTGTGTGTGACTTGGTGTGTATGTTTTAAATCGTTTATTGTGTCTGAATGCGCTTCATAAAATATTTGTGGGTATGTGGGTTTGCGTAAGAATAAAACAATTTTATATCATTCCCACCCACAATTTTGATACTGAACAAATCATCAATCCAACTCTTTTTTTTAAGATTTGAAGTAAATGTCCCGCAATAGAAGTCGATGTCATATCGCAGGTCTGGTTGAAGAGAAAGAAAATAAAAAGTAAAGAACGAAGAACGCTGTACATGTCTTGAAAAACAAACAAACGATAAACGTAATACATCTCTGAGAAAAAGATATTCCTGTGAGTTATTCATCTATTAGAAAGATTGCATCTTACGCATGGGTACAATGGGTCCATTTGACCCAGCCTCCTGTCTCATTTGTGTCTCAAACAAAAGTGTCATGAAGCGAACAATGCTAAAATTACTTAAACGACAGGCAGGCAGACAAGACGGACAGACACATCCAGGGAAAAAAAACTTGTGGGTGGGAGTGGGTGGGGGCGAAAAACGTGAAGCGAGAAGTAAAGAACGTCTCCTAGAACAAAGAAGAATAATTTTATAAATAAAGCAGGTAGAAGAAAGAATAAATACCATCAGCCAACTGCCTGCATTGGAGATGTCTCTCGACTCGGTAATCAGAAGTGCATTATATCGTTATTCTTTGTAAAGCCAAGACACGAGAAGGGCAAATCTCTACAATCAGAAGGAAGGCCATGCGGGGATAATCCTGTCTAGCCTCACGAAATCCCTCATGAGATGAAATTATAATACGAGCATGTGAGTGAGCGAACGTGTGAGTGTGGGTGTGGAGAAGAGAAAGAGTGACTTAGAAAAACAAAACAATAATATATTTTTTTGGGATACGAGGAATGAAAACGTTAAAATAGAAGCGAAAGAGAGAGGGTGGGAGGAAGAGGGATATTGTGGAGAGAGAGGGAGAGAGTGAAGAGTCAGAAGGGGAAAGAATGAGAGAGAATAAGAGAGAAAAAAAAGAGAGAGAGAGAGAGAGAGAGAGAGGGAGAGAGAGATTATAATACGAGCATGTGAGTGAGCGAACGTGTGAGTGTTGGGTGGAGAGAGAGAGAGAAAGAGTGACTTAGAAAAAAACAAAAATAGAATTTCGGGGATGAGTTATGGGTATGAATACACTAAAATAGAAGGGGGATATTAAGAGGAAGATAT
>NW_004797504.1:311612-314777 GCF_000002075.1 Aplysia californica
TAGATAGATAGATAGATAGATAGATAGAGAGAGAGACAGAGAGAGACAGAGAGAGAGACAGAGAGAGACAGAGAGAGACAGAGAGAGACACAGAGAGACACAGAGAGAGAGAGAGTAAATGACAGTATTATCTTTTAAATTTCGAGGACACATCACGCTCGAACGGGCTTTGGGCTAAGCCTCAATTTCTCTTACGTTATGTAATTTGTCCTACTTCATAGAAATGATAATATTCATTTCCTTCATTTACTTGCCTCACAACATAGAGCATATTATTTTACTCAGTTGTTATAGGACATTTAATGTATTTCTTCTACATTTATCCTTTCTTTTATCCATACTCACATCCTGGGTAATCTCCGAGATAATGAATGTTGATATCATTGTGATTTGTGTTCAATTTTACTTTTTTTTTTAAAATAGCAATCTTATTATCATTATTTTTCAAAAATCCCCCCCCCCCCCAAAAAGAAAAAAAAAAAATTAAAAAAAATTCGGCGATACGATTCTAGAAAACCCCCCAAAATAGAAAAGGGATGACCAGTTTTAAACGTGTGATGCAATCTTATTTTCTATCCTTTTTAAAACGTAGCGCAAAATCGTTTGTTTTTTTTGTTTTGTTTTTTGTTTCTTCTTTTTTTTAAAGAGGAGGACTATTTGAAATGTTATGAACAATAATGTTCACTCTTCCCAACTCCAGCATCCCCATCCTTCCCACCCAAGTAAAAATCCAAACTGAGCTCCCCTCCCACGCCCATTTGTAAAAATATATTATATTTAAAATCGTCTTCCTTGCACGAGAACTCAGAGACGACCAAAGTCTCCGTTTAAAAAATGGAGATCCCTGGTGCACGTGGTAGGTCAAACAAGTTCCAATGGCGGGCTAAAATTGTTACAGTTGTTGTCCCCACCTTTGGGGGGTTTTAAATATGACATGTTGCAACGTCCTTGTCCAAAACTCGCTGGACACCCGTCAGACACTTCCAACACAGGATCTTGGTAAGCCTCTTACAATTCCTCTGCGCTTTTCATTTGACATCTTTTTCAGAGCAGAACGATATAATATTTATAAGTTCAACCAAAATATATACACTCACGTTGTGGGTACACGTGTGTGTATGTGTGTGTGTGTGTGTGTGTGTGTGTGTGTGTGTGTGTGTGTGTGTGTGTATGTGTGTTTTTAAAATTTGTTTTGGTAAGTGTTTAACATCGCTCGCAAATGCATAGTGTCTTATGAGGGCATGGGATACATTAAACATGTTCAGTTTGGTAGGAATTTTGAATTTTGCCCTAGTGGTGGCCGAAATCTACTCTTAGTGATTTTAGGGCTACCAAGGGATTTTTTAACGTGCGCAACATGCAACCTACCCTATTTGCAGGGGTGTGGCTGATAGACAACAGTAAGAAGAAGCCAAGGAGAAGCAGTTAGTAGAAAGACCGCAGGACAAGTCCGGAACCCATTGGGGGGGGGGGGGGGGGCATTGAGTCGTGAGGGTGGGGGCAGAAAATGGAAACGAAAGCAGACAATAGAACATAGCTAGAATGCAGGAAAGGATGTGAAAGGAGAACATGTTTAGAGTAGACAGTTTTCCCATTTTCCGTCTCTGTCAGGTTTCGAACCCCGGACCTATTGAATAAGAGGCAAACACAGTAACCTCTAGATCCCTAAAAAAAACACCTGTGTATGTATATGTGTGTGTGTGTGCGTGTGTGTGTGTGTGTGTGTGTGTGTGTGTGTGTGTGTGTGTGTGTGTGTGTGTGTGTGTGTGTGAGAGAGAGAGAGAGAGAGAGTATATGTGCGTGTATGTGTGTGTGTGTGGGGGGGGGTGTCCTTGTCTATGTATGCTATGAGCCAAATATTAGTTTCCAAAGTTTAAGCCTAGTTTGTTTTTGTTTTTTAAGTAACAGATTTTTATTTTATAATGTATTTGATTGACCTGTGGAAATACTGAAATAGAATTCAGGTCTGTCACGTTGCATAGTTGACCACCTCACTGCCAGGCCTGAGAATAGAATTATGGAGCAGGTCAAAGACTAAAACCACATTCCTATGTTTCATAAATCTCAGTTTATTCGACATAAATATTTATTAAAGGCTATTTTTTAGTTTGAAGTACATGGTTTGATCACGTCGCTGTTCCCTCTCAACCGTCAACACTATCAACCCCTCAATGTAAGCGACAGTGAGTTGATCCCTCGGAGACCTTTGTGTTCACTAAGAGCCGCCCTCCCTTGACATTCTCAACATCATTTTTTTTTCTTCTCTCTAAGCCACTCGAAATGATGGATTGGAGGAAGAAAACATATTGACCTACCTTTACAGATTTAAAAAATAACGCCTTGATATGTAGAAATAAGAACAGTAAGTGAATAGATGACCGGATGCTTACAGTTACATACTATTGCGTGGATTGTCTTCTATCAACAAGTACCTATGATTATGTCACACAGTATAGGCTGTTAGAATTAAGCTCCCAGTATTTGGCATGACGTAAGCAAATAAAGAAATCCCATAAAATTAACACATAATTTGTTCATTCTTTATGATAAATTATTTAAAATGAAACTATAGTCCCTGTGACTACATACTTTATAGTACCTTTCGAAGGCACAGCAGTGGCAGTACCACAGGCAAGGACATTATTATATGAGGTGCTAGTACTGCTAAAATACTGTGAGCAATGGGGGAAAGTAGTGTTGGAATGGAGGGATACGGGTAAAAAAGAGTAATATGGAGGTTGAGTTTTTTAAAAATTGCTAGTGTCCGGATAATAAAAATTAATCTCATCCCTGTCCGGATCCCGTTTTGGTTATATTATATTAGTCAATTCAAAGGTGTTTCTATTTATATTTAGTACGGGAGGGTGTTAGTAAGAGGGGAGGGGGGGGTCAAGGATTTCTTTAGAAACAGCCAAATCAGATTGAGAGTAATAGAGACTGACTTACGGCCCAATTCTCAGACGGAAAACTTGCAGGGTTCGGGAAATATAGGTGACATTTGGAGGGGAATGTCACGCACACTTAGCAGATTGACTTAAAAGCCGGAAAGGTTGATCGGGCGAGAATTGTGGGGACGGACAACAGTAGAATTGTGTGAGAAGGGACATTGGCGTAAGCTCAAAGAGAAGGAAAAGAGAGAGAGAGAGAGAGAGAGAGAGAGAGAGA
>NW_004797504.1:315764-317536 GCF_000002075.1 Aplysia californica
CACATGCACAAACACACACACACACAAACAAACACGCACACAAACCAACACACATATACACACACACAAACACACACACACAAACACACACGCACAAACACTCGCACACACAGACAAACACACACACACACACACACACAAACACACAAACATAATATACTCAAACGCACACAAACCAATTCAACATTTCACCCTATATGCACGTAACCTTGAATCGATCCTATAATGGATTTTATATTCATAAAAACAAAATTTATGTTCTTGCTAAAATTGCACGCATAAAAATTGATTTTCAACACTCTCTTTAGTGTTTTAAAAAAATCTCCTACAAGTATCCACACATTACATAGAGGATAAGTGTTGCGCTAATGGGGAAAGACACTGGAAGAGAGAGAGAGCGATTTCTCCTCTATTGTTCGTGGAATAACGGATTTCTAGCATTGGAATAGCGAGCAGCTCTTGAGATAAGATTCTATTATTTTTTTTTTTATCAGACCAACTCTTCGTATTTCTGCTCTGTGTTTAACAGACTTGAAACTGTCATATGACACCAAACGTCCCCTTCCTTGTGAAAAACATATCCATGGGTCTTTACAGTGAGAGCAAAGACGATCAGAATGAAGCATAAATATAATTCAGTTTGGTGGCAACCTTTGGCCCTATATGTCTAAGCAGAAAGATCAAGATACTCCTGCTTTTAAAAGTCCACCCATACAGGGATCTGTGTCGATCAGATATTGACTACAAACAGCACGTTATGAATTAATAAATCATCACAATGTTTGGAGATTGAACTAAAAGAGACATAAGAAAAAAAAGTAAAGGTAAGCTTGAGCCCTATATTGGAACTTGTTCTCGTACTTGACCTACCATGCACATTTGATGGCTTTTAAAAATGAACCAATTCCGATTAAAGAAGATCTTTTTCAAAAACATTATTATGCTGGCAACTGAGGCTCCTGAGTAAGAGCATTCTAGAAGTTGGATGAACTCATTATATAGAAAATACGTTTCTTTTTAAAACAGGCAAGCATAATGCATTATGTAACGACAATTTCCACTCTTTAGTATAGAGGGGCAAACCTGAAATATTATATTTCTGCTGTTATTGTTTTCTCAATATTTTCGTAAATGATTTCTAGATCAAAAAGATTTATATGGCAAACACTTTTTTTCTGATGTATCACATCTTAGTTGTGAGCTTTCCAGACATAAATGCAACATTTTATAACTCTGTGTTTCCGTGTTATGAAGTTTTAGGATAATGATTAGGCTCATAAACCATTAAACAAGAAAGAGGAAGCAATTTCTGTATGAAGTTGGAGCACAGGAGACAAAGACTAGAAGACGAACTGGAAGACAAATACAGTTTGACAAAGAGATATAGGCGCTCTCTTTTTTAAAAAGTATTAATGTCTGCTTTGTGACAAAGTTCTAGACATAATAATATGATATAACATAAATTTATGGAAAGCAAATGTAATGTTGCCATTTTGGCTCAATTTTATTTATAAAGAACCCATCAAAAACAAAATGCATTGTCGAGCTCATAAAAGCATAATGTTTTATCGTGTATAAATGTGTAATTTTTTTTAAAGATAAACAACTAGCTAGCTAGCTAGCTAGATAGATAGATAGATAGACAGGTAGATATATAGATAGATGGATAGAAAGATTTAAAAAATGATTAACGGAGAGATACATGCATACGAGAGAGGCAAATATGTGGTAATGTGGAAAGATAGATAAAGAGAAAGAAAGCGAGAGAGAGA
>NW_004797504.1:324939-326110 GCF_000002075.1 Aplysia californica
CCCCCCCCCTTTTCTACAAGCACACAACCCAGCGCACACATAAGGACGAAAAGTAAGATGCTATCATGATACTGAGCTCTTGGGCGTTCTACATGTAGAATCTAAAACTTCTTTTGAATATGATTCCTCTTAATGAGCTGACAGTACGATTTTGGTGATATCATCTTTTTCATAAAGTGCTCTTTAAATTTTATTGGTAACACTGACATATTCGTTTTCAGCCATTTAGCATTTATGCCATCAAAGTTCAATCTAGCAATGTTTCGGTCTTTATTACTACTCAGCTTTTTCTTGATGGTGTGTAGCGGGTGCTATGGCGTGGTTTACTCCTTCTTTCCAATTAACGATTTGTTGTTATTGCCCGGATATCCCCTTCTTATAGTTGGTGTTTGTTACTTCTTCGTAATACATCAAATATTCGGCACTTATATGATTTAATTGAGTTAAAAGTGCCGTAGAACTCCCACTCAAACTAAAAAAAAGTCTTTTTATCTCATCTCCACCCAAGAAAAACATCTTAGTATGGATCTCACTCCTAATTATGGAAGTAAATAATTATCTCTAAAAAGTGTATATTTCGTATTGTTGTTTTGAATAGGCCTTTCTGTTTGCAATAACAGAGTTTGAAAGGTACGCGCTTCGAATGTATCTTTGCTGTTGATTTAAACCATGGAAGTCCTTTCATTTAGGCTGTTTGGGTTAAACTTATTTTGAATCCCTAATGGGGTCTTATAGACACGGGTTTGCTTAGACAGTCTTCATTGCTCCAAACATTTCGCTTAGTCAGAAATCGTGAAATGATACAGGTTTAACGCCACTTGCAACATTGCATCTGTTTTATGGTTGCTGTTTTTTTTCTTTACAGATCCATGATCTCCAAATAATAATGTCTATTTCCTACAGGACCGTGACAAATGGAGCAAAATTTTGTGTGCTGTGTCTTTTCCAAGGACCTAGCGGAGGCTCAAACCCCGAACCCACTATTGTATATTTATGGATTGGATAGCCTAACCAGTTGGCTGCCGACGCACCTTGCTTGGTCCATGTAGAGACGGACGATAGATACGGATGTCTCTGCCTCTTGACCAGCTGCATAGTGTTAATGGCCTTATGCCCATACAATTATCTCAGTTATCTAAAAAAACTGAAAAAAGAAAGTGTGTGTGTGTGT
>NW_004797504.1:326900-328069 GCF_000002075.1 Aplysia californica
GTGTGTGTGTGTGTGTGTGTGTGTGTGTGTGTGTGTGTGTGTGTGTGTGTGAATTTGTGCTTGTTGGAGTGTATATTGCCTATGCAAGAATGGTCTACGTTAAGACAAAAAAATTTTAATGTTTTGTTGTCTTACTTTTTAAACGTTGAAATCAATAAGTAACATGCTCAGTCATTAAGGAATGCTTAAATCAAAGAGGTAAAAATATAGTCGACTTTAAAAGTGCACAAAATGTATTTGCACTTTTGGGCCTATAAAAGCATTTTTTAAAAATCAAATAAAAGCTAATCAAAACAAGATTTGTTATTCGCTGAAAAGAGAACTATTCGACATGGGCGGCTAGGACAAGATACTATAGATAAAAATCTAAATGAACGCCCTGAAACTTGCCAAATGATGTGCAGTATACATTCTCTGCTTCGAACCTTAATCAAAGGTGATGATTGGCAATACTGAGTTCTAGTACACATTGTTTAGTGCTTGAAACATAACAGTGGTTCCATTTGTCTTGTGTTTTTTAATTTTTGTATTAAAATTTTCCCCTTAAGTAAATTTGTATTGACGTTTTCTCCTATTTTTGTATTTGACACCCATGAAGATCAAACGCCCGGTAATTTCCAAATACTGATTATCATGCTCTTCTATAGAAGATGTTATCAATTTGGTAGGAAAGTGTTATACTGCTGTACACAAAGAAAATAATGAATAAAAATGATAGCATGTGCGACTGGAATCTGATATGTTTGTTGGAAACAATTTGAAGTTCTTCTGAGTTTTTACAGGTTTCAGAAGAAAACCTTTAATTATATTATCATAACTTTGCCTAAAGAGATGTTTGACAGATTTGAGTAGACACGTAGTGTTGTTTATTTATACATAAAACTTACCCTGACGCAATATAAATAAGACAAATAATAATAATATATTGAAAGAGGCTGATAATTGCTTTCCAGGTAATCAGTCTTCTCTTGCTTCCTTCTCTTCCCAGGGAATAAAAAAGGAGACAAATAGGGGCAGAAACTATTCATTCAAAGGATAGAGAGAGAGATAGAGAGAGAGAGAGAGAGAGAGAGAGAGGGAGAGAGAGGGAGAGAGAGAGAAAGAGAAAGAGAGAGAGAGAGAGATAGAGAAGGAGAGAGAGAGAAAGAAAGACAGTGAGAAAGAGAGAG
>NW_004797504.1:329400-332171 GCF_000002075.1 Aplysia californica
CACACACACACACACACACACACACGGACTTTTTTCATTCAGACATAAGCACAGATCAACTATAATGAAAATAAAGCTAAAAGCTCATTATGAAGGATAGGCCTGTAGGAACAGAAAATGCTAAAGATGTCTTTCTTGTGTTCAGTCAACTGATAAGCATCATGTCAGTGAACAAAAACCAACAACAACAACAAAAAAACCATAGAAAAACTACAACACAAAGAAAGAATCTGCTCTAATAGAAATGCTGAGACAGAGTCAATCAAATCTTGGAAAACATAAATAGCTTTTTTCTGTTTGTTCGGGACTCAGGCAATGCCATTTTGTACTCTTGACTGTCAATTTTGTTAATGGAATACTGTTCTGACATCAGGTTGGAAGGGGGACTTGTTAGAAAATGTAAAGGATTAGGAGTGACTTAAAATAATGTTGTCCTGTACTTTGGATGAATGAGGTTTATTGCACAAACCTATATTTTATTTTCGTTTTCTCAAACAAACACCGTGACGATTTTTGAATTAGTTTTATTAAGGTTATCTTCATTCGCCTTCTTGACTCTAGGATCCAGTTCATCGGAGCGTTCGCCATTCACTCTTTAATCATGCCGAAAATTTTGCCTCCCAAAATGCATGTGCTGAATACAAATGTTTTGTTGAAATTCATATTCTGGAAGTTGAAATAAAATAGCAGGAATTTTTGTTTCTTTGGGTAGAGAGCATTCAAGAAGCACATCGACCCAATGATGGTAATCTATTCCTGGAAAAAAAGTAAGAGAGACAGAATACAGTAGAAAAAATAAAGGAGTAGGACTTACCAATACTGCCCTGCAACCAATCGCAAAACAGAACAGTTTCCTATTTAAGGTACACTTTCTACGAGAATAAAAGAGTTGTTTATGCGTGTGGTTTCATTATTTTGTAGGTGTGTTGTTGGTTTTTTTTACTCTTCCAAAACATTTTGCTTTTTGCGCTTTGTGTTAGAACAACTTCGTGTAGGTGAGCGGTAGGAATTGGTAACTCCAAGAAGGTGGTAAAACATGGGCGAATGACGGCTGGCAAGCACTGGTTTATAATTCCAAGCCTATTTCTTTTCTAACAGATCTTAAACATCGCCTGCAGATTCTGTTTGTGATGATACCTACTGTGTGGTGCTGTTAATATTTCTGTAATTCTTTAAAAAATGTAATAAAGTGTTATAAGTGCCGAAGATTAGAGGTGTCACTAACTGGACGAGGAAGAAAATAAGGAAAGATAATTTGTTTTAGTTAGTGGTTTACTGCGCTTGCAACACAAATAGATCTATACCATATAATAAGTAACGAAGATTTAGGTTTTTTTGTAGTTTTTTGTTGTTTTTTTTGGTTGTTTTTGTTTATAGTTTTTTTTTTACGGCGCTCGCAACTGCATTTACAGGGGTTATAAGATAGTAACAAACACAAATGAAAAGCAGGGGAGATAATGACGATTTACGTTTAATAGGAAATACGAGCAAACCACACCAGATCATTAAGACGACAAGCACTCAAAGTTTAGTTTATTATCTATTTAATTTTCCTATTTATAGTTTTAGTAAGGCCATGTAAGGGCAGAAAAATAGAAACATCACCAGGAAAAACTGGAGGAAAAATAAGGATGATAGGAATGAAGGAGCAAACTGCAACATGAATCCCGCCATCAACCCACGTATCGTGTTTTCGTCTGTCTCAGACTTAGTATAGGTGAAGCAACTTGTATAATAATATTTCTAATATTTAATAAATATTTTTAAAACATGACTAAAACAATATAAAAAAACAAAATCAAGACTCCAATAACATTTGCGATGTTAGTCTTTATTCATCTTGCGGGGGGAAATTTGTCACAGTAGTTAACAATGACAATAGTAGTAAGTAATGATGTGAAATCAAGAATAACTTTATATACAACAGCAAAAAAAAGACATAAAATACAGAACAAAAACACAACAAATTAAGCTGTAGTGTTATAATTCGACTCTATACATAGCAAATACATAATATGGTTTCGATGTTTTAAGTGAGATAGATACTATTTTATCAAGTTGAACCGTTTTAAATAGATCTAGATTTATATCAATTTTGTACAGTTTTATCAATAGCCGAGAAAAAAATCTGGCAGATACTTAAAGCAACCATTCACCAACAAGACCTCACTTCAACTGATGAGGCCGATAAATATTGACACAGTATTAACATATTTCAGTACCCGCTCCGTTGCGTATGCAACCTTACGTACAATCTCATAATATTTGTTATCATATCTGAAGTAAAAGGGCCATTAATTTGAAAGCAGAAATGATATGGCGGCTTTTAAGGTCAAGCCGGCAAACCCAGATTTAGGGGGTTTCCAGAAATCTTGACGTACACAAAACGTGGGCATTGCCTTACCTATAGGAGAAGTTTGATTTCATTGGTGTGTATATTTCTTGGGTTATAGAGAAAACTCTCCTTGTCTTTTAAAGAAACTGAATAAGGGTCCAAAAACTTTAACTTCGATTTTCTCAAAACAGCATTATTCGGGATAGCCCCATTGTGCTTAAAAGCGACCATATAAGTGTAGAAAGTAGGGGCAAAATGAAGAAGAGGTAAAATCACTTAGAAAATATAACAATAAATACATCTCTGTTAAAGTAGCCAATGCTGAGTATGTTTGAAACATTTCAGAGATGTGTATAATATTATGGTGTTGATGGATCCCAATGTGACCACTATACATTCCTATACCGTATTTTCATTGACTTCTCCTCACGCCTCC
>NW_004797504.1:332380-337380 GCF_000002075.1 Aplysia californica
GCGCACACGTAACCCCCCCCTAAAAAAAAAAAAATCAGTAAGAGACAATCAAATGAAAACGAAAAAAAAGCCCAATGTTGTCAGCGCGCAGATGCTTTGGAAAATAAAGCACTTTTCCCCAAGGGAAATAATTAGAAGAAATTGAAACATGAACACAAACGTATATTAAATCCCTTTTTAAAATACATTATATTGTAAAACAAACTACACATGTCACCCTTTTTTGAGAAAACCATGTTCTTTAAAATATCGGTTGGTCGTACTTTAAAGTCCACTGTCCTTCTAGACTTATAGAAGGTTACAATTTGAAGAACGAGAAGCCTTGTAGGAAATATAAGAACTCTAGAAAGTTAAAAAAAACAACAGCAATACAAAGGACAGGGACTATGATTTTAGTCATAAAAAGGGAAATAACTTCAGTTACAGTAGTAATTATAACAACAACAGCAATACTTGGAATAAAGAAGGAACTTTTTAAAAGACCACTATGATTGCAGGTATCAATATCGTTGGTACGATAATATCTATGTCCTGTTCATAATATTAATATAAAGAATAATAATTGCATTTATATTTCGCATATTCAAGCACTAAAGCGCGATATGTACGCTTTACAACTATTATTACCCCAGCAGACCCTTTGAGAACACCCAGAAACATTCTCGGTTTCCGTGGAAGCATACAGTGCAAGCTGCAGATTTCACACGCTCAAACACTATAAAAACTGACAAGATCGTTCACGGTCTATAGCCAGGTGTCGGTACCCATTTGCACCTGGGTGAAATGACGAAAATTCATGCAAAGTGCCTTTACCAAGGACACAACATCGGGCCCCTGACGGAATTCGAACCCACGACCTTATGGTTGCAAGGCGTCCGAGAACCTAACCCCTTTGAAAGAGAATATATCTGTCACAATTTGTGAAAAGAGAAAGTCGGGTTTTTGGCGTTGTTCGTTTGTTTGTTAGTCTGTTTTTATTTTGTTTTTATTTCTGGTATGGACCAAAGGGTAACGGAGAGAGTAATTTAATGGGTCGTGGGGAAATAAAAGAAAGAATGGGAAAAAGGAGTTGAGATTGGGAGTAGAATTGTGGGAAGGGGCGTTTATTTGGTTGGAAGGAGGGTGGAGGGAGGGGGGGGGGGCTTTTCGTTTTAGTTTTAGTTTTAGTAAGTGTTTTACGGCACCTGCAACGCAAAAAGGTCATATATGTGCCAAAGATTAGAGGTGTTACAATAGAGTAATAAACACAAAAAGAAGGAGGGAAGATAAAGACGATAGACATTTGATTGGAAAGAAGAAGCAATCCACACCAGAGCACCCGCCAACCACTCAGGGGGCTTGTCGTACAGACGGTCAACGTAGAAAAGTAGAAAGAAAAGGGAACATAGGGCGGGGTGGGGGTGGCGATAATTACGTTTCTTTCGAACTTTCCATGAACACATATAGTTGTATATGGCTGGGAATGATAACCAAGACGAGGAGATTTACCGATAGGAACGAATAAATGTGGGGCGTGCTGACAAAATGATTTACTTCTCGCAATCAAACAAATGGAGATATTGGCCCAAAATCGACACTTGGGTCAAATTTGTAGATTTTTAAAATTGATGCCTATTCTATAAGTATAACATGCCAACTATTATTTATACTTATAAATTGTAAACACTTCAGCTATATAAGTGTGATGTATCTATTTCCTTGAGGCTTGAATCTGAGAAGTATAATTTTCTTAGCACGCTTCACAAATAATGATATGATACTGTGAAGAAAAAAGGATATACTCGTGCCCATTCACCCTTTTCCTCCTCCTCGACCTCCCCCGTCCTCCTGCCCCCCCCCCCACCCACCCCCAGCCCACAAACACATGATTTCGTTTCCATTAGCATACATTTATTTAACATTTATACATCCTTTCATATCTTGTGGTTGTGTGTTTGTTTGTTTGTTTTCTTTTGTTTTTTTGGGTTGTTTTTTTGTGCTTTACGGCACTTGCAACACAATAAGGTCATATAATTGCCGAAGATTAGAGGTGTTACAATAGGTTAACAAACAGAAAAAAGAATGAGGAGAGAACAGGACGATATATGTTTGACAGGAAAGAAGGAACAAACCACAATAGAGCATCCGTGATGTGTTCAATTTCTATTTGGAAAGCATATCGCAATGAGAAGTAGAGCAAGGACATTGATGGACGTCATACAAAAGAAGAGCCCAGGCCATGAGAATTGCCCCAATAGAGCAGAAGACACAAAGGGAAGAACAACGCTAACAAGCATGGAAGACGACAGCGAGAGGCCGTACATGGTACTAAAATTTTCGCCACCAAAACATGCAAAAACTGCGTAGTAAAGTACCGAAAACATACCACCAGAACAAGCGGACAAAAGACTGTTCCAAAAGAGGAAGAACCACTTATCGATGAAAGGCGTAAAGTACCACCAAATCCCAAATAGCGACAATGAGGCAAAATAAACTACGAGTGATGTCTTCAACTTAACCTTGTCCACGATAATCCCCCAAAAGAGACGAGAGAAGAATAACACAGCACACATAACTGTCCCAGCGCTGCCCATGAAGTAGTCGTCTTGAATTATGCTCTGACCAAAGGATTTGTAGAAAGTGTTTTGGACAAGATAAGTAAATTCTGCAGAGCCAGTAGCAAACCATAGTATATAGAATTCTCTCGTTCTCAAACCTTCCTGCCAAGTCATACTCGGTGCCACAGGCGAAAGTTCCGTTTTAGGCACGTTCGACTCAATATCTTCTCTCTTTTCATCATACAATATCTCTGTCCTTTCTGAGTGTTCAAACAAACCGTGGCCCTTTTCAGCTTCCAAACACGTTGTTTCTTTGCCGTTAGACCTAGGAACAAAATTCCAATCCTTATTTGTAGAAAAATCATTGTCATCAATGAGCCCATCTTGAGAAGAGTGGAGTTCGTCACCAAATAAGGGAACGTTGTCCTCATGCTTGGTGTTCAACGTATCTGTCTCTGTTCCCCGAAGTGATCTAAATCTATCAACGTTATCAACTCGTCCATTCTCGCTGGATGATCTGGTAACGTTGTTTTGGCTATCACTTAATGTATTGTCCGTGTTTTTGTTGCCAGACACATCAGACCTCTGTGTAGGCTGATAGTTATCGTAATAACGGTGGTCATTATGATTAGGATGATGAGGACTCCCTACACTTCCAATGCGCCTGTTTTTCTGTAGAAGACCATCTCTCTCTTTAGAGTCCTCGTCCCTGTTGTCTTCCTTCTGGCAAGAGACACCTTGAGTGTTAACGGCGTCCGCGTTTCCTCCTTGTGGGTTCTTCTTGGGGTCTCTGATCAGGGCAAAGCCGAACAAATGGACGACTGCAAAAACCCCGGCTAGTATTAGGAACATGGACGGCACTCTAAAGAGAGAGATTGGGTGGTAGGTGAGGAGTGGAAGACATAAAATACAATGGTTAGTTTCAATTGTTAAGGCAGATGGTTAGTTACAGTTAATTAATGTAGACGATTTAAGATGTCATCGACACAGTTTAGATAGTTAAGGTTGTGGACTTTCAGGACCGAGTTGGGAAAAGCAGCATGTAACGTACAACCCCCCCCCCCCCCCAAATCTAACCACCCCCCCAAAAAACAACAACAACTAAGACTCTTGATAACAAATTATCATACTTATCGGAATCAACCTAGGGTCTCCAACTTGCGACGGTGAATCACCTTACCACCCCACCAGTTACACTAGTTTTGTTTCAACATTTCGGCACTCAATAATTTCAAACCGAACCTGACTTCTACCAGTTGTGACATTCTTTTTTTCATTGTCATTTTTTATATTACTTTGTACGTAATATGTAGTTGAAGAGCACAGGGGAAAAACGACTGAAGTCACACACTAGAAATTGTGAGGGTGCTAATTTTTAAAGCTTGTGGACCCATAACTTCATATTTGTTTGACTCGTGGTTTGTTGTTAAGTGCTGTTGAATGGGACATCTAACAACAATAATCAACCAACAGTTGAACAGAAATACAGTTATGAGTCAACAAGTGGCCAAAATTGGTACCCTCACGATTTCCTGTTTGTGACTACAGTCGTTTTCCCCCTGTAATCTTCAGTTACGTAATGATGTTATGTAATGTACATACACATAACTGTACACGTGCATCATGACCATAATATCTGACTTCGGATAACCACAACAACAACAACAACAACAACAACAACAACAGAAAAACTGGGAAGAATGTCTAGTAGGCACGAACTCAAAAAACTTCCACTGAACACACGTACCTGTCAAGCACTTCCTCCTGTTGGAAGTATTTAGTTGTTCCTAGACTCATATTTGGCGGTACGTTCTCTGGGTTGATGTACAGAGTGATGAGCTGGTTGGCAAGTAAACTTCCCGTTGTCGTGGTCGTCGCGAAAGAACTTATGAGACCCAGATTTTCGCCTTTGGTCAATTCAATAAGATACTCTGAGACCACGCCTAACATAAAACCTAAAGAGACAAGAGACAAAAAAAAGGAAAGAAAATGTTTTAAAAATGTATTGATTGTTTTGTTTTTTGTCTTGGTAAGTGTTTTACGGCACTCGCACCACAGTAAGGTCATAATAATATAAGTGCCGAAGATTAGAGGTGTTACAAGAGAGTAAAAAACACAAAAAAGAAGGAGGGGAGATAATTACAATAGATGTTTGAAAGGAACAAAGAAGCAAACCATACCAGAGCACCCGCCAACCACCAACAAAAAACGTATTGCATCACCAAAATGATTGTCAGTGTCACCACTACATTGCATTGGACAGAGGGTTAAGAGCCCAGCTTATGTTGCTGGATCAATAGCACCACCAACAACAACAACATTGTTAGTGTCGTATACGGTAAAGCTGTTAGATGGGTTGTTTTGTATTTGTCACTCTCAAAAGACGTGGGTTCGATTCCTGTGTGGGGTAAATGTTACCGAGTATTTTTCTGGTTTCGACGATGTATCCCTTTCATTCCAGGT